>NW_014577184.1:493013-495513 GCF_000485595.1 Priapulus caudatus | reverse complement strand
ACTGATACTATTAGCTATACTAATGACGTATGACTATCTTACTGATGACGTTATACGTATACTATACTATACTGATACTTACTAACGGGTACTATACTATACTTATACTTATACTATACATATACTAGTACTATCTATACTTATACTATACCTATACTATACTATACCTAACTATTAGCTATAACTATTACTATACTATACTATACTATACTACTGACTAGCTAGTATGTAGTACTTTGACTATACGTTACTATTACTATACTATACTAGAGGCCTATACTATACTATACTATACGTATACTATACTATACTATACCTTATACTATACTTACCTATACTTACTATACTTATACTATACTATACCTATACTATACTGATACTATACTATACTATCCTGCTATCTATACTATACTATACTATAATATACCTTACTATGACGCTATACGTATAAGTATATAGTACTATATATAGTAGTGTGACGTGAGTACTATGACGTATACTATACTGATTATTACTAGTACTATATACAACAGTGAGCACTACAGGTATACTATACATATCACTATACTTACGTAGTATACTATTACTATTACCTATACTTACTACACTATACTATTACTAATACTATTGACTGATAGCTTACTTCGTATGACTAGTCTGAATACGGTATAGCTATATCATATTCTTATGACTGATAGCGTATCAGCATAAATGACTTTGACGTATGAGCTATACGTATATTATACGATTCGTATACTAACATAACTATCTGATTATCTATACGCTAACCTGATCTTATATCCGATCTATACTACGTTATACTATACTATACTATACTATACACTACTAATACCATATACATACCTCTACTACTACTTACTATACTCATACTATACTATACTTATACTAATTATAGCTATACTATCATATATACTATTACATCACATACCTCTATTACTCCTTACATCACCCTATACTTACTATACTATACTTATTACTTCAGTTACTATACTATATATTGACTACTTACTATCATTCCCTACTGTCATTATACTACGCTGCCGATTACCTTATACTATTCTGCTATGCTATGCTATGCCTTCATACTATGCTATGTTATTGCATATCATATGATGCTTTGCTATGCTCGCCTACCATACCCCTCATACCATACGATACCAGTACCATAACCATACCGATAGCCATCCCAGTCGTCATACCGATAGCACTACCATCACCATACACACGAATTAGAAATATGACTCCATATATTCCGCGACGCGCTCATGAAAATTCGATGAGTTGTAGCGAAGTGCTGGCTGTCACACACTGTGACAGGCTGGCTCCTGTCTCCCCTCCCCTCCCCTCCCCCCTCCCCCCTTCCCCTCGCCCTCCCTCCCCCCCACTGCCTACATCTAGCACGTCACCGCTTACGGCTAATGGTGTCTGAAATTCGATGCCTGCGTTTTCTTCTTACTTAGCGCCTCCTGTCCGATACATGCGAGCATGCAGGACTCGGCTGCGTTTATGAATAATGTTAATACGGGGACACGCTGCTCGATCGGTGGCAGTAGGCGGGCAGCGTCGGTCCCGGCTAAGTCGGCGACAGCGAGGACAGTTACGACGATGACGACGGCTGCGACGACGACGATGGCAGCAGCAATGGCAAGAAAATGGCGACGACGAAGACGACGGTGACGACGATGACGATGACGATGGCGACAGCTGCGGATACGACTGGTGGTCGCAGAAGCTGTGGCAAATGTCATTCTTAAAACATTCATCACGGCGAGCCATTGCACGCGCGCACCGTTTCAGCTGCTCGCTCTCTCCCGCAGGGTCTTACACATTTTCGCCTAAATAAATCATGCAAATTATTCTTTCTATTAACGAAACGCGAGAAACTGGTCTGCAATTATCTTAAAGAAAATCATAATATCGAGCGCGAGCTGCGTTATTACGCGCTCGTGTCGTTGTCGCCGCGCCACGTCCCTAGTTATGCTCACCCGTCGCACCGGTGTCCCTACCACGCATTAATATTTGATGGCGTTATAAATATATAATCTCTCGCGTTCGTGTCTTTTAAACGCTAACGAAATAGCGCGCGTATTTGAGGCTCTAACTTTCTTTACCGGCGGCCGTAATAATCGAAAATACTCGAAGCGAAGCTTAAGCTGTGAATCATTAGCGATGCTTCTATTTCTACGAATGCTGATTCGTGCGGGCGATAAACAATACATAGAAATGTTCGTGCGTCCATTGCAGATGTTCTATTAAATTTTCGCTCGCCATCAAATCTCTGTTCATAAATGTTTTGCGGCTCTTTCTCTCCATTTGCTTCCGGATAGTCGCCTGGGAATTGTCGGTTTAATGTGTATATTCATTTCGAAATCGCGCGAAACTTGAATGCTTAATTTTACATTACCGTCTTTCGTTCAATATATATATACATATATGTATATATACCATCCGGTTGTTGCAAACACAGAATTCTATCCTC
>NW_014577184.1:479929-488242 GCF_000485595.1 Priapulus caudatus | reverse complement strand
GAGAGAGAGAGAGAGAGAGAGAGAGAGAGAGAGAGAGAGAGAGAGAGAGAGCAGATATGAGAGAGAGAAGGAAAGACAGAGAAAAGAGAGAAGGAAAGAGAGAGAGAGAGAGAGAGAGAGAGAGAGAGAGAGAGAGAGAGAGAGAGCCGATATGAGAACTCATTAGAATAAAGAATGATAGATATGAGAAATTAATTATTGGATTATGAGAATATTGCAACAAATCGCATTTGAACAACAATAGAAACGATTGGAATCTTTCTTGCCGTAAAGAGGTGTTTCCTCTAGATTTCGTCACATTTATTACATCTGAATTTCCGTATAATATATATTTATATACTTACAATAATAATAATAATAATAATTATAATTATAATACGACTTCTTGGGGGAAACTTAACAATTAAAATTTGACTGTACACTTTGCTGACTATGACGAGTATTATTATTATACCGAAATTGCACGCACGAATTCAGAGGCAAATGAACACAAACGACTTATCGCTGCCACAATTATTCATCTACATGCCATACATACACTATATAGAAACGCTAACACTTACGCATTCTGTCTCGTTATCGCCTTGGTACACTGCGGTTTGAAGGGAACACAACTTTTAAAATGCTTTCTATAATATATTTAATAATAGCCACGTGCATAGAACGCGTGTTCAACAACTGTTATCAAAAGCCGTTCGAGCCGCAGCCGCATTATGATGTAAATAAGTGCAACATTGCTGTAAGCTTAGCGTCGTGCTATCGTTGCTGGACATGCCACGTGGCACAGACATCGTCATCGAACCTGCGTATAGGCTCTATCTTGCACATAAAGTGACTGCTTAACCCCTTCATCCCCTGCACCGGCTCCTGCCCCACTTCACCTCACACCCACCGGCCTGCTTCGTGTTTCACACCCACCCTCCTCTTCCTCTATGTATGCGTCGTCACACGAACACACCCCTCCCCTCCTCTTTTCCCCGCCCCGCCAACCGCCGCCGCAACAAATCATGAAACCCGCACGCTAAAAACGGGGAACACTCACGTGATGCGACGACGACGACGACGACGACGACGACGACTACGACAAAGACGACGACGTCACACACACACACACGCTGGCGCGCTCCGACGACGTCACATGTGCGACGTCATGTGTCGACTCATGTGGTGGCGCTCGCGAAACGTGTCGCCGCAGATGCCGCACTTCAGCTTCTCCTCGCGCTTCTGCTTGCCCGGGTCGCCGACGCCCTTGTGGTGCGAGCGCATGTGATAGACGAGGTCCGACGTCATGCGAAAGCTCGTGTTGCACTTGGCGCACCAGTTCTGCGCCTGGAACGTAAGCGCGGCGACGTTGGGCGGCAGCCAGGCCTGCAGCGCCCGCCGCGCCGCGAAGCTGTCCATCGGCGACGCGTACGGCTTCGCCGCGCACGGCAACCGCTGCGGAGCGTAGGGTCCGAGTCCCCACACGTCGCCGTGCACGGGCGCCGGCATGAACGGCCGGATGTCGCACGACACCGGCAGCTTGCCGATCGCGTCCGGGTTCGGCAGGAACGGCGAGCGCAGAATGGGTTCGGCGGCGCCGAATCCGGCGAGGTACGACGATGACGACACCGACGACGACGACTTGTGAGCGGCGAAGGCGCCTCCGACGAGTTTCGACGTCGCCTGCGGCAGCATGGCGCTCTGCGTCGATATGATCGGAATCGGGTCGACGACCGACGACATCGTGACGGACAGACGCGCGTACGGATACGGACTCGTCTTCTGCACCGGATAGACGATATCGGGCAGCGACGGCGATGGCACCGTCGTCTGCGGCGACGTCCTCTCGACTTGCTTGAACGCGCTGACCGAGTTTGCTCCTCCGCCACTGACGTCGTCCGTCTTTCTCGGTAGGCTGTTGTCGTTAAAGTCGGTCGGCTTGCCGTGGTGGTGCGAGGCGACCGTGATGGCGACGGACGAGGCGGAGAAGACGTCGCGCGGCTTTCCCTCTGCGTCGGCGGCGATCAGGCGCGTGCATTTTTGTCGGGAGAAGTCTATCACGGCGTCGTCGCATCTCCTCTTCCTGTTGCCGACGACGTCTATCGGAGACGACGCCGCCGACGACAACGACGACGTTTTATTCCCGTCCGATTTCACGAACTTGCGGAAACCTTTCTCTTTCTCCTTCTCCTTCTCCTTGTTCTTCTCCTTCTCCTTACCTCCTCCGACCTTCTCTGTGCGCTTGCCGATGACGGGAAAGTTGGCGAGGAACGTTCTGTCGCTCTCTCGGTCGACGTCCCTCGCCGAGTCCGAGCAGGGCTTCTCGGTCACGTGATTCTGTGCGTTTTCGGCCAGCACGCCCTCTCGCAGCTTGCTGCAGTAGAAGTAGGCGTGCGTGCGCAGTGTGTACGCGTAGCCGAACGACTGACCGCAGAACGGGCATACGAACGCCGTGCCATCTGCAACACACACAACACAATATGCGCTGTTGATTACTGTAGTGGTGATTGTGGTGGTGGTAGTGGTGGTGGTGTTGGTAGAGGTGGTGGTGGTAGTGGTGGTGGTGGTGGTGGTGGTGGTAGTAGTAGTAGCAGTAGTAGTAGTAGTAGTAGTAGTAGTAGTAGTAGTAGTAGTAGTAGTAGTAGTAGTAGTAGTAGTCGTAGTAGTAGTAGTGTAGTAGTAGTAGTAGTAGTAGTAGTAGTAGTAGTAGTAGTAGTAGTAGTAGTAGTAGTAACAGTAACAACAACAACAATAACAATAATAATAATCATAATAATAATATACATAATAATAATAATAATAGCAATAATGAGAAACAATTAAAACAAAAGATTAAAATTATTTACGATAATGACATATTACATACCAACGGAATGATTTTGCCATATATGCTAGTTCGATAATAATGATGAAGATAGTGTAATTTTTATATGTCAAACTGTAAAATACGCGCTAAATATTCCTGTTTAATTGCAGAAATAAAACGCACTCGTGAGCGTGCATCAAATTTCGCTTTAAATAATTTATATTTACGAATTCGATGCGCACACGCCTATGTGTCTATTTCACATACATTATATCTGAATGCAATTGTTCGACATAATCACTTGGGCGTTAGCAAAATGTCATCCATGATGCGTTCCATTAATCAATGCAACGACGAGGTGTTCTATAATAATGCGCTATTCACGGCATGAAACCCTAAGCTTAAAACGAACGCTAACCCCTCCCAACACAGAATTTATCCTAACACTGACATAAAATTTATGTTATAATTTAATTGGTATCACGTGAAGGACTCGACCGATAAACTCATAGTAGTCGACGAATAGAGGGGAATCAATGCACGAGTGATCGTATGCGGTGAATTATCAGTGGAAAATAACAACTGGCAATCGGCGAGCTGGCTTCGAGAACCCCGCACCCATGTTACTGCAGCTGCCCATGAGCTCTCCTTCATTCCAATTTTACATTCAATACGCGTGTAAAATTATTTATTATTTATAACATAACAAACATAAATAATAGGCAATAAATAGTATTCCATGTACCATCGTAGATCAACACGTATCAAACAAGATCATTGATAATAATTGTTTGATTGTATCAAAACGTGATAATTGCGTGCTATACATATATATATATATAGACTATAATTGTATGTGAAGTAGTACTTTCGAAAACGATCCATCGGGGGTAAATATTATGTATATATACAATAGGAAAATGGTTAAATTGTTAAATGGTCAAAAATAGCAGTATATATATATCAAATAAATAAATACAATATTTACTACCGACTACACGTCGTTCAAACTACGCAATGGGCTCTCTGGCTCGAAACGCCCGCGTGTCGCGTTTATGGGAGCACAGTGATGTCTGGTGCCCGTCTACGTGAACGTGCGACTCGTGCACGTGTCAGTGCCATAACACGACCATTTTATATTGCCAGTTCTCGCATTAGTTTTATTGTCATTCAACGGAGCGCGCGTCTGTCTGCTGCTGCGCATACCTTTAGACTGTATGATCGGCAGATCCGGCATGCCTATGAGGCGGGCCACGTCCTCGCTGTACCACACCAGCAGCTCCTCTCCCACGCCAATGTCCCTCACGGCCCTGTAGAATACAGCGCCCTCTATGAGGATGGCCTCCAAGTTCTGCTCGGCTGGTTTGCGAGCGGAGTAGACTTGCGTTGTCCATTCTCCGGTCTCTCGCGTGTCGACCTGTGTGTGTAAATTGTTTATGTAGACCATTAGTAATAGACGATTGTAGTGCCATAGACCATTTATTATTCACCAGACACCATGGACGATTATAATGCGTACATTATTACGATGTGTACATATTAGACACTATAAGAACCAAGGATTACAAAAGGTAAATTTTAGGTAAATTTACGAAAGATATGAGAAGACCATTTATTTACATTGCGGTCGTCGTACATTTATACTATAAACACTGATATATTACACTAAAACTGTATAGTAAACATATTGTATCATTGTAACCAAACCCACAGTATTTCACGCAGGTTCTATTCTAAAATATAGACATCAAATTCGTACGATCGTTACAGAATAATTTCTGTTTTGCAAAACGTTCAACTTATGACAAATAACAGCATTCATACATTACTAATATAAAACCACATTATCTTCCTTTTACCATTTTCAGTTACATTTTTTTAACTGCGAGTGAAACGCGATAAAATACCGTGTTAAAATATGATATATAATCAAAAGACGTTTTAAAACACTCTGCTCATTCACTCACGCTTGCTAAATTATTGCGAGCATGTACGCCGTGTGAATATAACTTCGCCTACCGAACAATTCGTTTCGCACGTCACAGCCATCGTTTGTTACCCGCTTGAAGCGCGGGCGATTCTGAGCGAGTCTAGCACGCGCGTTTTAGCGCGTGAATGAGTGGGAAGTGCTGGTTAATACGTAATGAAATATATCAAGAGTCGTGTAAATAGAATCTTGTCGTGAGAGCTGTTAAAGATGATGTGCTATGGGGCGCGGTGTGAGATGGATGATGTTCGCCACGTGCGGCTATAGTGAGAACCGCGTTGATGAAAATACAACACATCGTAGATAAATTATTTTTGATGAGCGCGAGGAAGCTAAAGGTTATATCGTACTTCCTTGACGAGTAAAGTGCTCTAGATTATCAGCATAATATACTGTTTTACTGGTCAATGTTTTCTATGACCAATACAGTTAATAATATTTTGCTATATAATATAATTTCTATGATTTACCTATCAGCCTGGAGTGATTGACGGGTAGACAGCCATGTGATAGGGGCGTTCTTAAAATGTTGGTTAGTTACGAAGTGCAACGAAAACGCTAATTTGGGGTACACGTGTGACAGATACGCAAGACATGTATAAACTGGTCTAGCTTGATTATCGCAGTATAGATCTATGTAACGGTGGCTTTCATATACGTATATATATATTAGAGAGAGAGAGAGAGAGAGAGCAGATATGAGAGAGAGAAGGAAAGACAGAGAAAAGAGAGAAGGAAAGAGAGAGAGAGAGAGAGAGAGAGAGAGAGAGAGAGAGAGAGAGAGAGAGCCGATATGAGAACTCATTAGAATAAAGAATGATAGATATGAGAAATTAATTATTGGATTATGAGAATATTGCAACAAATCGCATTTGAACAGCAATAGAAACGATTGGAATCTTTCTTGCCGTAAAGAGGTGTTTCCTCTAGATTTCGTCACATTTATTACATCTGAATTTCCGTATAATATATATTTATATATGTTATAATATATATATATATATATATATATATATATATATAATCTTTACGAACAAAACTGGCGAGCGAAAAATAACAACTAGATTCGCTTATAATTACGCGGTTAATGGAGTAATCGAATTAGCGCTGTGCGTTCCCCGCGTGTTGATTTTGTGTTGAATAAAATCAACAAATAGCGGCGATAGCACCTGACATGGCCATCAAAAAAACATGATATGCAAACTGATTTGTCGTCGACGCGTTTGGATTTCTCGAGGAGGTTTCTCTTGATAAGATTTCGTCGTTATATGGTTAGGCGTATAGTTTGAAAAGCTTGCAAATTCACTAGCGTTCGCGCTGTCCTGTCTATCGAAGTGATGTTAGTTAGAGTGTGCTGATTATTCAGGGAGCGAACATTACCATGTGCCGAATACAAAATCAAAAGAGGATCCATGTACACTAAAGTTGGTCATATTTCAATGAAAAACACAATTTAATATTATTATCATTTTATTATTGTATGGATCTAGACATATATATATACATAGGTAGATAGAGAGATAGATGGGTAGAATGAGAGCATGTTTAGCGAAACATAGGTGAAAAAATACACCTTACTTTAGGAGGATATATTTTGCGACCGGTGCGTATATCTTATGGTTATTCATGTGTGCATGCGTGTCGAAGATAGAGGAATGTTTGTACATATAGATGACTGGTCTAGCAGGTAGACTTTTTCTCATATCCGAATCGCGTTGTACTGCGTATATATCATCAGATTACTTATTTTCTACAAAGTAAATGCTAATCATACATATTAGTATAATTAAGCCGTAGAGCTAACATAGGCGGTGAGCCCACGTAATTGCATTTATTAACGAACCTAGAATAACTATATATATATATATATATATAGGGAGAAAGAGTGAGAAAAAGAGAGAGAGAGAGAGAGAGAGAGAGAAAAAGAGTGTGAGAGAGAGAGAGAGAGAGAGAGAGAGAGAGAGAGAGAGAGAGAGAGAGAGAGAGATATATACATACATGGTTATTTATCTACGCTTGCTGATAAAAGAATGTTGTAAATGTTTTTCAACGATCATTAAGTATAAATAGCAGTTCAAGTTCAAAGTTTCTCTATTTATTTCCACATTTATTCATCGACGATCGTCAATATATATATTGTTACTTTTAGCGTTTACACGTTGTTATAGTGATGGTGCCCGCACTCATACACCACTCCCTTATACCACCACAGCAATGGCGGCTCACCGTTACATAGACGACGTCTTTGTCGTCTGCCGTGCGTCGGCCAATCAGTGCCAAGATATCGGATTGAGTACCCGGACACACCGGTCCGAACGTTGATCCGGATCTGATGAAATTGCGTGTCTTCGCGCTCGTCGATCGAGGCGACATCGTGCGTGAGAATCTGCAACGAAACGGAGAATTGCCGTTAGGAGCTTTTCGCCATATGAGGTTTACACTTTTATTTTATGGAAAACGGTTTCAATCATATTATACGTCGCACAATCCATTTCAGCAGCGGGCGGATATCGGGCACCGAGGATCAATTCAGAAACGCATATACGCAGATTTCACGCGGTCGCTTTATTTCCCTTTTCCACCCTACGCGGATTTGCACATTCAAGCCAAACACTTTCGAAATCCCGCAATCCTTCGCAAATTCCTTGTCCAATATTGTCAAGCAGGCTGACAATATCTTGCTCCTTTCTGTGGTCATAAAGAGGCATCTCTTCTCCGACCGTCTTAGCATACAAAATAGTCTCCGCTTATTATAATTACAGATTAAATTACAGGCTGGCAGAGAGAGGCGTACGTCTTCGACGCATTTATATGCATGACTTTAATTCTGCGCCTAAATAGAATTTCAGCATTATAAAATTTCTCATTTAGCGGATAAATGGGGTTTATTATAGCCATTTTATTTTGGCAATATGTCTGACAATAGAAACAGATGATTTGACGTCGACCAAAATGAAATAATGAGATGAGAGACCACGTGATCCCATAATGACCGAGCGTCTGTATGTACGTACAGCTGCTGCCATGTCTCCTTACATGCGCATGAGCGCCCTTTCGTTTACTGCTGCAGATTATAATGCAGTATTAATACAGTATTGTTAGACTTGTATGATTGCATTACAGCTTACACGAGTAGTCACTCGAAAGATTTTAAAATCGTCTAATGCTGTCCTTTTATACATGAAATTTATTTAAAGGCAGACGTCTAGCATCGCGTCGTTTTTATTAATAAAATGCGCAAACATCTTACGCAGCGTTGTGCTAGATTCTTTCTAACTGCGCTATCACACGTTTTATGATGATGAGGATGATGATGATGATGATGATGATTTTTACCAATTCAGGCCATTGTCTCGTAGTGTATGAATATGCCTCTTGTTGTCTGTCTGTCTCGCTCTCACTCTCTCTCGCTCGCTCTCTCTCTCTCTCCCTCTCCCCCCCTCTCTCTCTCTCTCTCTCTCGCTCGCTCTCTCTCTCTCTCCCTCTCCCCCCCTCTCTCTCTCTCTCTCTCTCCCTCCCTCTCTCGCTCTCTCTCTAT
>NW_014577184.1:477464-479091 GCF_000485595.1 Priapulus caudatus | reverse complement strand
TCTCTCTCTCTCTCTCTCTCTCTCTCTCTCTCTCTCTCTCTCTCTCTGCCCGTCGATGTTTTCTCATCGCGGAAGCTGATCGATGCGAGTGAGTTGTGAGTGCATCGCAAATAACTGCTTATCACAGCTTATCTTCGCTTTGTTTCAGTCGTGCGGCGCGAGTCAGGAGACAAGACGCACGGACCCGAGATGGATGGATCTTCGGCGAACATATTGCGCGACTGATAGCGCAAATATGCTGGCGGACAACAACGGAAATCTTCACTAACTTTTATTGATGCTGTTAGCCGACAAATTGTGCGTCGAACAACTGCCGAACACAATTGATAAGAGAAATCAGAACGGCTTTTTTACAGACGCGGGGGCAAAGTTTCGATCGGGCGAAGTACAGCGTATATTGGGGAGTGGCGCCGGGGAATGCTCTCCCTGCAGATGGGCCTCGCTTAAAGTTTGCTGAGGGATCCGTGTCACCCTCTCGTTTGACACGTCGTGGTCGGCACAGAGCCGGCAAAGCGTTCACGACAGCGAAATGCTTCACGATCTGATGTATGTTAATGCGGTCGCGCGCGCCTGTGTATGTGTGTGTGTGTGTGTGTGTGTGTGTGTGTGTGTGTGTGTGTGTGTGTGTGTGTGTGTGTGTGTGCGCGTGCCTCCGTGTATGCGTGCCTGCGTACGTGCGGAGGAGCAGGCAGGCGGTAGGGCGTACCTCCGTACTGCTTCTCTTCGTTCGCCCGTTTGCTTCAAATGACATCTGAGTGCGAGAGTGTTGCATCGATGCGCCGTACACTGTCACTACGGAAACCCTGCAGTTATACGACCACACCGGTGTCGCTGCCTACCGACGCGTATTAGCGGTCACCTCTACAGAACGGTCACCTGTGTATAACACTTTTCGGAATTTCTTTCAAGTGTTAAGTTACACGATGAAACAATTGCTAAATAACGGACACCTTTCGTAAGAGACACTTTCGACGTTTCACTCCAGCGATCCTAGCATGTATAGACAGACCTTCGACTGCATTTCAACATGAGAAAAATGCTAATGCTACTCGCGTACTTTTAGTATCACAGTGAGCGGGGAGCCGCTAGGCGCATCCCCTGCGTACGGGGGCAAGATTCGGGTGACGATGAGTGAGCGCGTGAGTGATGAGAGGCAGAGCCTTGCGCGCGCGCGCGGGCGAGTGAGTTATCCAGTGTAATGGCCGTGATTAGATAGAATTTCCCGATAATGGTTCCACGACGAAATAGTCCGAAAGCCGGCCTACTAATCGCCGGTTCTCCCCGCCGCCGCCCGTATGCTGCGTTACAGATGCACGGCAGAATGATGTGCGATACGGGAGAATGATGTGCGACACGGCAGAATGATGTGCGATACGGCAGAATGATGTGCGATACTCAGAATGATGTGCGAGACGGCAGAATGATGTGCGACACGGCAGAATGATGTGCGATACGGCAGAATGATGTGCGATACGGCAGAATGATGTGCGATACGATAATTAATACGGAGTAATGGTGTGCAATACGGGAGAATGATGGGCAACGCGGGAGAATGATGTACAATACGGGAGAACAATGTGCAATACGATAATTAATACGGAGGAATGGTGTGCAATACGGGAGAATG
>NW_014577184.1:473370-475867 GCF_000485595.1 Priapulus caudatus | reverse complement strand
CCTCCTCCTCCTCTCTCTCTCTCTCTCTCTCTCTCTCTCTCTCTCTCTCTTTCTCTATACTCTCTCTCTCGCTTGCTCTCTGTCGCCCTCTCAGAAGTCGCAGCTCCCGACACGTCGCACCCGGAGCTGTTTAATATGCATGCATGCACAGCGACAGATATTAACAGCACGTGGGACTTTTGCGCGTGCCGAGGAGTTGCGTTTGCGGATGGAATTTAGCTCCGAATTGCAACCTCGAACCCGCTTTGACGGCGTGCATCTGACGTCACTTCTGGAACAACGACGCGTCTCGTTTGCCGGTTGTCGGGCGCAATTGCTGCTGCTATAAAGCCAATTTTACATTTCGAAATGCGCGATGTATTGTGAGAATTATTTTTAGCTGCAAACTACTCTCACCGCGAGTAAGCTCATAGCACTATAATAAATATATAAGCCTTATCATAAATATTCTTCGTAGTCAAATTGACTTGAAGGGAGGAAGAAGGAGAGCGCCAGAGGCTGATCGAGTTTACAGCTGAGGATGACAGTAGAAATAGTTTCCATTTTACTATTATCCCGATTTCAAATTTTAGCCTCATGTCAATTTCATATAGTTGCATAGGTTGATTATTTATTAAGAAGATATTTAACTTATAATATATAAATTTATTAATTGTAATTGATTATGGGGAGAATGACTTTTTAAGTCTCATAATCCTTGCTTTGCGACTATTCAAGTTCGTACGAACCGCTTTGCACATCCGCCAATGAGACTTCCATATGGAATATTTAAATTATAAAGAAAAGTCAAAATCACCCCGTTATCCAGTATATACAGCTGCCTTCCCATGTTATTGAATGGAGGGTGAAATATATGACCTGGCTACAGAACGGAGTTACCGAGCATGCACGATCGAGATGCGAAATTGGAATATTGTTAGGTGCATGTTACGACTTTGGCAAGATCGGACGATGCTGTGTGGGTAAGATATAGCGATATGGGCCATAATGTGAATGCAATGACAAAAACGCAAAAATCACCCATAGTCTACGAGTGAATTTGAATAAGAAAAAAAGCGTCGGTTAAATGTTTATTGTGTTTGCATACATAAATTAAGATTTCTCCTAGAGAGCGAGTTTCTGTTTAGTTGAGTTTCGTCACATTACATAATAGCTGTATTTGACTTATCGGCATATATAGTGTAAATATTACATAATAATCATATGGACAGAGTCATAATGATGAAAATTAATTATATTGGATCATTATTCTGCACAATCATATGAATATTGTTAAAATAGAATATATTAATTTTGTCGTGCCGAATATATTGCTTTGCGAAATTTGCATATTAACACAATGTCGCATCAAATTATGGAATTCAATGAATTAACTGTTCAGTCCATAAATTTATAGATATTTGCATTGTTTTCTTTGTAATCTTAATCTATCTACCTATCTATCTTATATATATATATATATATATATATATATATATATATATATATATAACAGTAATCTAAATAATAGTATAATAGAACTTAGACATCATTTAGATGTTCACCGTTTGATTTTCGTTCGGGTGCCTCGACTCATGGACGCTATCGACACGAATTTCGATTATTTATAATCTCATTAATAATAATAAAGTCGTACTAGAACTATTCGTCGTTGAGGGGCCAGCAAGCGGTAATAGGTCTGTATTGTCCCCCCAGCGTGCCAGCTCTAAGGGTGATCAAGCCAGGGGGCTCGCGGCACCGCCTCGTGCAGTCCTCGTTCGCGATTGCGATGCGACAGATTGGCAGGCGATGTGCTCAATAGGGCATAATTAGTGGGCAAACACGACCTAATCCTGCCAGCTTTCAAGCAGCCATAATACACTTCATCAGGGTTAGGACGGGACGGGAGCGTGACCCGGGCGGGTATATCTCGCGAATAGTATATAGTGTCTGGCAGCAAGCATCCCCTGGCTTCGGAAATTGTGTCACCTCGCGACGTCCGCCGATAAAATAAGTACGTAGATTCTTCGCGTAAAAACAGAGAATATGCGTTACTAGTACGGCGTAAGACGTTACGGTGATGTGCGCTGTCGGTGTTTTACCTGGACGCAGGAGCAAGCGCTTTCTACCGAGAATGCAAAATGTGCGAATTTCGATGAAATCGCTGCTTCACGTTACTACAGCAACGTTATTGGTTGTTGTTAGTCGAAGGCGCGAATCACATGTAAAAGATTACAGGAGAACTTTTTAGGGTGTGCGGCGGCACCACGTTTCCTGCAGATGCGGTAATATGTGGATGACACACGTACGCGTTAAATCATCTATGTCTACATTTTAGCGAAAACCCAATGTGAGAGCACATACCCGCGATACGGAATAGTTTAGTATGGTATGGTTGTGAACATGGGTTAGTGAGTGTGGGAGTGAGTGAGTGAGTGAGTGAGTGAGTGAGTGAGTGAGTGAGTGAGTGAGTGAGTGAGTGAGTGAGTGAGTGAGTGAGTGAGTGAGTGAGTGAGTG
>NW_014577184.1:465283-473058 GCF_000485595.1 Priapulus caudatus | reverse complement strand
CGCATTTACATATTAATGACATATTTCGTACACATTTTAGAGATTTCGCGTACACAACACAGCGCCGTCGGGCGCCTCGCTTGCAAATTATCACCAGCCACTATAGAGATTTCCTAAGTCTATCTATATAATTATATATGCTACAGCAGCAGCAGTAGCGGCGGCGGCGGCGGCGGTGATGAGTCCCTGAGGCCGACTCATCAAAGCTATCATAGGCACTGCCCAGAGCTTTTTAGCATTTTTTTTAGCTGTGAGTGTGTTTTTTTGTATCTCCCGCGCGACGAAAGCGGATCGTGATCGGCTGTTGAATTGGCGGATTTCCGATGATGCAGTGATTTGATGCGACGCCGTGGGTATCGTCATCGTCATCATCATCGTCGTCGTCGCCGCGCGAGAAAGACATGGAGAGCGACATGGGAGGAGGGAGGGAGATAGATAGATAGATAGATAGATAGATAGATAGATAGATAGATAGATAGATAGATAGATAGATAGATAGTATATATATAGAGATAGATAGATAGATAGATAGATAGATAGATAGATAGATAGATAGATAGATAGATAGATAGATAGATAGATAGATAGATAGATAGATAGATAGATAGATAGATAGATAGACAGATAGATAGATAGTCCGTGAATTTTATTTGCCTGTGGTTGTGCTTGTAACTTATAATTGTGTGAATTCCATTATTCCCAGTGGCTTCTTTTGCAAGTTTCGATGGCTCGGTCATGGCTATACGAATATTGAGTGAATGGAAAAGAGCTTCGACATTTCGTTTATAACAAAAATAATTAATGAATCTAATTAATTCCCTGCGACTAGTGTCATAATTATGTATTAAATTAGATTAGAGCCGCAGGAATTAATATGCAGGCTGTGAAAAAATTGCTTTCGGCCGCTCGCACGCTGTGCCCACGTGCTATGACCGCGGTGCTGGCTCATGACGAGATACGGAGAATGTTGGCGGAAAGACTATCGACAGTGTGGGGGAATAATTAAACCGAGTGTGGCGAATAATTCGAAATGCAGTTGAAATATCGCGTCGGGTCTTTTGGGAAACGAACAGTAATATCATAAGCAAGAGCCGGTTGTCAGAAACTAATTTAGCCACAATATTAGTTATAATTCTACGATGATTTTGACAACGGGCTCCCAATTTTATATGTACGTATAAACGACACGGATGATCAGCTAAAATAA
This sequence comes from Priapulus caudatus, assembly GCF_000485595.1. Classification (NCBI taxonomy): domain Eukaryota; kingdom Metazoa; phylum Priapulida; class Priapulimorpha; order Priapulimorphida; family Priapulidae; genus Priapulus; species Priapulus caudatus. The sequence continues at coordinate 471,851 of NW_014577184.1, read as the reverse complement.
TATTCCCGTTATATAATTTACAGATACGTATCTAGAAATGTATATTCGTAGTTTTTGCAAGTAGATAATATATAAACGTGGATCTGGCTGCGTCGCATCAACAACATTATCTTGTCTGCACTAATCAAAACAACAGCCACAGCTCTCTAGACGCTTCTAATATAGATTTTATGGTGGCAATATGCATAGCTTTCAGCGGGTAGTCAGTTTAGATTAAGAATCAGTAATGTGAGTATCGAACGAGCGTATACTTACTGATTTTTAACGTAAACTTAGCGATGCGAGAAATTTCCGATGTACATCGATTGCTACACGCTACTTGGCTCGCCCCGAAACCGCACGCTGTCGCACGAAGCACATGTCGGCATACGAGAGGGGAGGGGTATTGTACGTTGATATAAAACACTACAAAATTTAATAGTCACGACTGTCGCGAGTCCACAAAAATGTCAAAGCTGTTGCTCAATACTTCGTGCGCAAATGTCATAACATCATAGGCCCGAGTTAATGTCCCAATTATTTACGAGTTTTCCCGCACTGGGTATACGCGACCACCACTGCGCGGTTTTTATAAGACAACGCGCGGATCTGATATATATTAAATAATTTGACAACTTACCTGCTACCTTGTTCGTTCGCCTCGCTGCTCGGCAACCTCTCCCCTTTCTTCTTCCCGGTCTTCTTCTCTTCCTCTCTTTTCTCCCGAGATGAACTCACTCAGTCGATTCCCTGCTTGATGGAGGGTTTCACGAAAATATGAGTGTTTTATCCCTGAATGGGATGACCGCGACCAGTGTCCGTCCGTCCGTTCGACTGCGAAGCTGTTCTAAACCTCCCGCCTGCCGATTACGTCTGCCGTTAGTAACGGCGAGGCACCTGCCCGCTACGACGACGACCGCCACCAGCAACAACCTGCTCGGAGAGGACAAAACAGCACACCTGTGTGTTGCCGTCGCGCGATGGACAGGCGTCGGCAATCTGCTGTGAGCAGCCGCGGCATTAAAGCACCGTCTGCTTGTGTCGTACAGCGCACAGCGTGTCGCAGATAGCCCCGTCCTTATGACTTACCCCGGCAAACACATGCGTCGTGTGCCTGCCTCGCAGCTCACGCTCCGATTGGTCGCCGTCAGATGGCACGTAATTGGTTAATAGGCCGCGATAGGAGGGTCTTTATTAATCCTGACAAAAGCGCGTTAAGAACAGATGCCTACGAGGAACGATTGCACATTAAATTAATAGACAATAAAGATATGCTAATGCATGACTCAAATACGACAGACATTATGAAATTTTAATGAAAAGAGTCCAGCTTGAGTTGCGTGTTTGCCTATAGTGCACCGGGGCGCCCTAGAGAGCGAGTCGGTGTAGGTTTTCCTGCGACTGCGGTGCTGCTCCCCGGGGTTTCTGGTTTGTTTCTGTCATGTATCATTTGTGCTGCTTTGCACATCGGTGTCACCGGTAATTCCGCACGTAAACACCAAGTTTTTTTTTACCTCTAATGTTAGCTCTCGTCTTACGAGGCTTCATATCTAGCAATACGTAACTCTATTTGCGTGGGGACAGTCCTAATGACATATTAATAATGTTGTAGAAAAAAAAGGTGAGAAAGGTAGAAATAAATTGTAATGCACTGCTTTCTATATTGTGTATTCATATATGAAAATATTGTTATTGTTATTCGCGATTCACAGGTTAGAGAATTTCTCCTTCGCTTACTTCAATAATTCTCGTTTATTTATACATCAATTAATTTAATATATTTAAAGGCTTATTTACATTAATTGTTGAGATGTGGTAACAGCTGTGGCGGGAGTAGCACGGGTGGACGACGAGTAAACAGCGGTCGATGACGATGGTTGCTGCTGCTTCCGCTGCTGCTGCTGTTATTGTTGTTGTTGCTGTTTTTGTTGTTGTTGATGATGATGATGATGATGATGATGATGATGATGATGACAACGACAACGACGACGATGATGATGATGATGACAACGACAACGACGACAACAACGACGACGACGATGATGATGATGATGATGGTAAGATTGGCAGTGATGGTAGTAGTAGTGGTTTTACGGTTGGTAGAGGGGTGTAGCGTGGGCTAGCCGTGGTCGCGGTTCTGGTGATAGTAGTAAGATCAACATTGTTATTCGTCCTGGTGGTTATAAGCTGCAAATCCGATCTTCTACCCTTACCTGCGACCCTCAGGATGGGCCGTCGCCGTCGCTTGCTATCATCTACATAACCTACGCGGTCGAGCGTTGCAAGGTAAGTGTGCCTCCGACCGTCGATCCCAGTCGGGCGTTACAATAACAGGAATAATCTCTCAACTCGTTACCTTGTGATGGAGGAATGCGGTGAGGCGATCGCCGATCATAATACAGTGATTTCATTGTGCCGGGCCAACAACACGCGCTGCGCCCGTGTGTAAGTGGCATCTGCTGGGGCCCGCGCGCCCGCTGCCTCTCCCCCTGACTCCCCCCTGCTAGTATAGCGGGGGTCTCACTTTGTCAGCGCTGATTGTGTGCTACCATCTGTCAGTGTTAATAGCGTATGAATGGGACTCTGGAGGAAAACAGCTCTCCGGCTTGCCGATATCAATGCTCTTTAAAACACTATTGAACGGCAGGGGAGCATCTCGTGCCCGGTGTATATATGTATGCGGCGCGCCGCTTAATTGCATAATGGTGCGGTGAACTGCGTCCGGTGTACGCGCGCGCGTGTGGCAGGTGTGCGGGTCAGAGCAAGAGGAGGGTGTGCGGGGAGAGTGAGGAAGAGATGGTGTGTGCGTGTGGGTGTGGCAGTGTGGGTGGGAAGTGTGGTGTTTGTGTGTGTGTGTGGTGGGTGTGTGTGTGTGTGTGTGTGTGTGTGTGTGTGAGTGTGCTGTGCGTGCGTGGCGTGTGGCTGTGTGGCACGCGCTTGTACGCGTGGGCGTGCGTGTTCGCGGGCGTGTAGCACCACAGTCTGCGCACGGGCGTGTGTGCACCGTCGCGCGTGCGCTTAGCGGAGTGAGGAGACGGAGGGAGGGAATTGGTAACGCCACACCGGAGGGGCTGGCTCTGTCACTACAGCACCGGTTCACAGGGGCAAGACGTTACTATAACGCATGCAAGTGAGAAACATTGATGGCCGGCCTGGAGAGAGGCGGACGTGCGGCAAAGGCGGCATCGATCTTCAAAACACAGCGCCGAATTAACTGCCTTTAATGTGGCCGATGCATCGACGCTCGTGGATGGAGGTTAGCAAGCTCTAGCCTGTGTATGCCACGGACGCCTGGAACAATTGCCGCCGTTTCGTGGGCATTGCAGTCGTTCCCCTCTTACCATAACAGATGTATACGCGACTCAAGGACCATGTGGTGTGGTGCATGTGTGGTGTGTGTTTTGTGGACGGTGTGTGTTTTGGGGGTGGGTGTGCTGTGTGTGTGGTGTGGCTGTGTGTGTTGGTGGGTGTGTGTGTGGTGTGTGTGAGCTGTGTGTGTGTGTGTGAAGCAGAAGGAGCGGAGAAGACGTAGCAGAGGAGAAAGCTAGCCATACGCTGGCCATGATGTTTATAGTCATTTAACCATTACAACGACTCGATATCGAGTGTGCCATATACGACTAGGTATTATATATTTAGATATGTATATTTTATGTGTGTGTGGTGGTGTGTGGTGGTACGCGATCACTGTGTATGCGGGTGTGATGTGTGTTTGGTGTGTGTGTGTGGTGTGTGTGTGTGTGTGTGCGGGCTGGTTTTTTTTTTGGGGGGGGTGTTTTCTCAATGTTTCTTTCCATACTGCCTCTCTCGCTCTCTCTGCTCTCTCTCTTTCTCTCTATTCACCCTCTTCTATCCCTCCCCCTCCCAACATCTTTTCCTCTCTTTCGAGTCGCCCGCGCGAAATATGAAGCGGAGCAGAGCGAGTGAGATAAACGGAGGTCGGCGCGCCGGGCGCTTTGCCGTCGTCTAGCGATGCGATCGGCTTCTATTTTTTTCCCCGCTCTCCTCTCGCGAATCGCCGAAACAACGAGCATTAGCTCTCGTCCGCACAGATTCTCGGCTGACATTACGGTACTAATCGGCGAATTACATTTCGCCGGCCGCAGAGAAAGCAGTCGAAAGCGGAATGACCCATTGGAGAATGCGCGAGCGGCGCGGCCGGCACAATCTGGTCCGCGCTTTCTCATCGATCTGCTGCTGCTGATGCTGACTGCCTGCTTGTGCTGCTGCTGCTGCCTGCAACTTGCACAGCTGAGCAATCTGCCAGCTAGGGTCCATATATGACATGGGTGGCGCGCCAACCGCACACATGCACGCACGCGCGCAACACACAGACATGAAACGACCGTAAACACTCACACGCAACGCGCACACACACACGCACGCAACTGCGCGCGCGCGCCCACACAATACACACACCGCACACACACACCACACACACACACACACACACACACACAGCTATGAAACATGTAAACATACGCACACACGCACACACGTGGGCGCAGTTTAATTTTCGTATCTGCGTATACGAATGATCCATAAAATAACCCGTTTTACTCTTAGACTGTATTAAGCTATAGCCAGATAGCTGAGCCGATGCTCTTGCGGCACCTTATCTTGCTCCAACAGCAGTATAACAGCGAAATAGCCAGGAGCTTCATCAGTATCTACCTTTCGACGAGAGAACTAACGGAAGTTATTACATTCCACGCAGATTTCCCAAGTAAGTGCATGCTCTTATGATAGTTGATCGCATCGCGATTGCGAACAAAGTGGCAAACAAAATAAAGATACTTAGTTAGTCGGTATAATTAACTATACATATTCTCTCTTCTCTCATCTCTCTCCTCTCTCTTCTCTCTCTCGCTCTCTTCTCTCTCTCTCATCTCGTCTCTCTCGTACTCTCTCCGTCCGCTCTCTCCGATATTAGTATCTCCTTCTCTATCTCTCTGTCGCGCTCTCCTCTCTCTCTCTCTCTCTCTCTCATCTCTCTCTCTCTCTCTGTCTACTCTTTTATTATGCCTCTCTCTTCTCGTCTTTGTCCTCTCTCGCTCTGTCTCTCTCTGTACTCATAGTAATACTATCTCTCTCTCTATCTTCTCGATCTCGCTCTCTCTCTCTCATATCTCTCTCTCTCTCCGTCTCTTCTGTATATATTATAGTCTCTCTCTATCTATCTCTCGTGTCTCGCTCTCTCTCTCTTCGCTCTGTCTCTCTCTCTCCTAATATATAAGCTCTCTCTCTCTCTCGTGTCTTCTCTTCTATAAGATATCTCTCTTTCTCTTATCTCTCTGTCTCGCTCGTTCTCTCTCTAGCTATGCGTATCTCTCTCTCTCTATATATATATATATATAGTCTATTATACTAGTGTCTCTATATATTCCGTGGTGGCGAACCACGTGGAATCTAACACTCATGCACTGATAGATCGACGCGCGCAAAAACAAAACCGATTGTCACATCATAAGGTAGTTTTTTAGCAATAGCGTGTTATAAGAACCTGCAGTATCTGTATTATGCCTTAACTCGCTTTTATCGCCCACTTACGCGACCATTTCTGACATTTCTGATGTGGCTACAACGCCCACATTTAATCTCCCACCCCCAAAGCGCCATCAGGAGGTAAAAGTATATATGCAAGAGATCTAAGAGATATAAACACTCTAAAACGAAAATATTCTGCAGATTTACAGAATTACAGGAACCTGATAGAGACACATAAGTCGAAACAAGTTGCTTTTCGCTAACTTTACGGCTCAATAGCACGTGAATGCTAAGCTCGGGCAACCCGCAGTGGGAATAATAGCAGCAGTGGATCTGTATCCCTTAGAGACGCTCTAGGACCTCAGTCTATAGGACTGTTCACACGTGATTGACACATGATAGTTGCATAGATTTCGACTCGCTAGACGGTCGTGACAGCGGGTACGTGAATGAATATTATGTGCTCTCTGCATATTACACCCATAGATTCAGCAGAAATGCGAGCATTTTGGCTGAACAATGGATGTGTTTTGACATACAGGTGTACGAACATAGAGGATATACGGAAATTGGCAATACTGGGGAAAAAAATGGAATTGCATTATTACAGAACGGACATATTTGGCATAACCTGACCACATAGCGTCTTGCAGAAAGCATAAGCAACCTTGCCTGGTCACACAACACCCATTCGGCGGACACAATGCGCATTATGTGGTCACGTAACGTACAGCCAGAGGCATACGGCGCGTTGCAGGGTCATACAACGCCCCGCGGCGGGCATAAGGGGACGTTACGTGATCACGAAACACCACGCGGCGGGCACACGATGCATGACGCAGTCACGCGGCATCGCGCGGCGTGCGCCATATGCGTGCGGCGGGGGCGCCGTTGTCGTCTGCACGCGCGCGGCACGTGTCGCCTTGTCAACGCCCGTCACTCGACGCGTCCGCGCCACGCGCCCGTCGGCAAACACGATACACCTACACCCAGCAACAGATGCTTACGTTCGTATCAAGCGTGCGCAGGCAGACGCTTAGCACCCTGCTGTCGTCACGATATCATTAGTGATGTACATATATATACATATATATGTGTCTGT
>NW_014577184.1:464182-465258 GCF_000485595.1 Priapulus caudatus | reverse complement strand
ACACACACACACACACACACACACACACACACACACACACACACACACACACACACACACCGGGCGATGTTAAAATGTCTACCTTGCCCCTCTATGTTACAACAACGTTGTATAACGTCGGTATCTCCCGACTAGAGCGCTAGCAGGCTAATAAACACTATCCTTTTCACCATTCCTGTCAAACGCACGAATATATGCTAACGGGCGCGGCGCCCAGTCAGTCTGTTACTACCCCGGTCTTCTAGTGTACTGCACACAATCTTCCTAACATACGACGTTTTCTACAACGCCTGCGAAAACCCTGTGATCGCCCACCTAATACATAAACAACGAACCCTTCTTATACGTACTCCGCCGCCGCAGATACTGTAGACAAATTTCGTATTCGTGCAAACAGACATCTTTATTGCGTATTATATGTTTTCGGGGGCATTTAGGAGTTACGCAATCACAGCGATGCCGGCTTACAGACGGTCAGGGCCGCAGTATTGCTCGCCAATGTGTAGCATAGACCCCCCCACCACACACACACACACACGCGAACTCCATGAATGCCTGCTCATTACGTATTCAATGCGTTATTAAAACATATTTCGATTTTCTAATCGAATTACAAAACAATTTCGTTTCGCTAAATTATGTTACGGGCAAACAGTATCAAATCCAATAGTCAGAATGAACGTTTAATAGACGTTTAACCCCATGTGATTACGACAAGCAATAACATCGGCCTCTTTTTTTGCCAGCGCGCCAACTAGATGAACCGACAATCCCTCTTGTGCGTTGCACGCTGAGTTGAAATTTATCAGCGCGGCGGAGGGAGAGGGAGACCAGTAGCAGCAGGGATGGCGTGGCTTGTAGGATGGACGCCTCTGCCTGGAGATAGAGAGGGGCGGTGATGGGGGGAGGGTATCGCAGCGTGAGAGGGGGAAGAAAGATCGAGCGCAGAACGACAACAGAAAAAACACGCGCACGCACGCACGCCCGCACGCACGCACGCACGCACGCCCGCACGCACGCCCGCACGCACGCACGCACGCATGCGGGCTCACACACTACACACAGGCGCACACAGA
>NW_014577184.1:460446-461735 GCF_000485595.1 Priapulus caudatus | reverse complement strand
GCGCGCACAGATAGACACACACAACACATACACTTTCTTTGTCCGCTCTCTTCATCTGTCCTTCTTTCACCTACCACTTTACTTCCCTCATCTCTCTTTCTCGTCTCTTCACCGCCTTCTCTTTCGCTCGCTCTCTCCCTTCTTTTCTCCTTATCTCCATACGTACTCTCTCTCTCTCTCTCTCTCTCTCTCTCTCTCTCTCTCTCTTCTTTGCCTCACTTTCTTGCGCACGCTCTCTTGCTCTATGCGAATGCAGGCTTCTTCCTCTCAAGCACGCGCGTAAGCAAGCGAGCATGCATGCACGCACGCACTCACATGTATGCACATACACTCACATGCATGCACACGTGCGCTCACACACACACGCAATACACACACGCGCAACACACACGCACGCACACACGCACGCACGCACGCACGCACGCACGCACGCACGCACGCACGCAGGTGACCGGAGACGGAAGGCTCGGAGCCCGCCCGCCGCCTCTTCGCTAATCGGATGAGCATATTTCATGCAGATTTATACGAAATGCGCGGCTTACGAAATCGCTGCTTTGCATGGCACGCGTGCTCGTCCATGCGCGCGCGGGAGAGAGATGGGGGACAGCGAGAGAGATAAAAAAAAGAGAGCGCGAATGAGAAAGAGAGAGGTAGGCAGAGAGCGAGCAAAATACACAGAGAAAGAGAGCGAGAGAGAGAGAGAAAGGGGTGAGCGATTGATTGATAGATAGAGAGGGAAGGGGTGAGATAGATAGAGAGAGCGAGAGAGAAAGAAAGAAAGAAAGAGAGAGATCTGGGCTGGTGAGTGAGTAGGCGCGAGGTGCGAAGCGTGTCAGCAGAGAAGGAGGCACAAAAGGATCATTCAAAATATGAAATTCAATATTCGAAATCTAAAGAGCTTTTGCGACCAATCAGATTAAGCGTTATTTTTTACTACTCACTAATTAGAATATGGATTTCATCGGTTAGTTATGCTCGAAATTTTAGATTCGGAATTCAAAATTGGGGATTCGGAATTCGAGTCTCGATTGAGCTAGCTGGGCTTGCGTATGGCCGAGTGTCTACACGCATAGAATTACAACTGCCATCGATAGCCAATATATCTATATCGATGCAGAGATAGTATCTGCCATATTTATTCTCCTTTGTTTGCTTCCTCAACTCCTCTCGCTCTCTATCTCTCGCTTTGCCGTTGTCTAAATGTTGTATCTTATCTGCATCTCTCTCTCTCTCTCTCTCTCTCTCTCTCTCTCTCTCTCTCTCTCTCTCTCTCTCTCTCTCTCTCTCTC
>NW_014577184.1:450698-458198 GCF_000485595.1 Priapulus caudatus | reverse complement strand
TTGTTGTGTGTTGTGTGGTGTGTGTATGTGTGTGTGTGTGTTTGGTGTGTGTGTGTGTGTGTGTGTATGGGTTGTGTGTGGTTGTTGGTGGTGGCGCGCTGCGCGCACGACGCGCATTGGCTGCGTGCTAATGGCGTTGCAGGGAAGTCAAGGAGCTACGTGCACAAAGCACGAAGCTACGAACATCGATGCCGCCGCCACGAGTCCGTCGCACAAAATGCGCCGATTTACATCGCATGACTAATGCTGAAAATGAGCTGCCGACTAGATGTTAGTCGAGGTTATGAGTCGAGATGAACCGCGCGCAGATGAACGATCGAAAAAGAAAGTTTTATTTACAGCGCCGCGGTGCGTCGGCGCCTCGCGAGCAGTGCGGTGCGGCGGTCCGTCCCGCGCCGACCGCCCTGCGAAAGAAATGTCAGATTTATTCTCCGAAAACCGACGGGCGGACAATGTCGACGCGTGTAACTGCGGCGTTCAAATCAGCCAGCCGGTTGATAAGAGTACACTATTATGTCAATAGAAGTAAATAATGGTGGCCGAGTCGACACAGTGGCCGCGGAAATCCGTAGTAAAAAAGCTAGATCGACGAAGCGCGTTTGAGAGATAAGAAACAAGATTATCGAAGCGAATTAAAGGTTTGTGAAAAGTTCGCGTTCGACACGGTAAAACTGGAAATCACAAAAACCGAGGAAAATCAGGATATCATCGATTATAGCACGCGTTCGCGTTATTCTCTCTCTCCCTTTCTGCTCCTCTTTCTTCATCTCTCTCTTTCTTTCTTTTTCTCTCTTTCTCCTCTCTCTCTCTCTCTGCTCTCTCTGCTCCTCCTCTCTCTCTCTCTCTCTCTCTCTCTACTTCGCTTCTGACACACATTCTGGCGCCCCTCTTCTCTGCGCTCTCTCTCTCCTCTCTCTCTCTCTCTCTCCTCTCGACATCTTATATTTCTCTCCTTTCCCCTCCTCTCGCGCTCCTGCCCTCGCTCTTTCTTTCTCTTCCTCGCTCTCTGCTTTCTCTCTCTCTCTCGCTCTCCCTGTCTGTCTGTGTGTGGTGTGTTGTGTGTGTTGTGTGTGTTGTGTGTGTGTGTGTGGTGTGTGGAGTGTGTGTGTGGTGTGTGTGTGCGTGTTGTGTGTGTGTGTGTGTGTTGTGTGTGTGTTGTGTGTGTGTGTGTGTGTGTGGTGTGTGCTGTGTGTGTGTGTGGTGTATGTGTGTCTGTGCGTTGTGTCGTTGATAATAGCTATACAGATAAGAAGAGAGACATACAGATATAGCAGATAAATAGATAGATAAGAGATAGATAGATAGATAGATAGATAGATAGATAGATAGATAGATAGAAGAGTAGATAGATAGATAGATAGATAGATGAGATTAGATTAAATAGATAATAGATAGATAGATATATTAGACACAAATTAGATGAGATAGAATAGATAGTATAGATAGATAGATAGATAGATAGATAGAATATGATAGATTAGATAGATAATATAGATAGATAGATAGATAGATAGATGAGATGATGATAGATTAGGATATGATCAGATAAATAACAGATAGACAGATAGATAGATAGAATAGAGCAGATGGAGTAGATGGAAGGATGAACGATGGATCACGATGTACGTATGTATGTTAATGATGTATGTATCGTTTATGTATTATGTATGTATGTTATGTATGTGTATGTAGTAAGTATGTTATGTATGTATGTATGTATGTATGTTATGTATGTATGATGCTATGTCATGTATGTATGTTGTATGTATGTATGTATGTATCGATGTATTATGTGTAGTTATGTATTGTATTAGTATGTGTATGTATGTATGTATGTATGTATGTTGTATGTATATGTATGTTATGTATTATTAGATGTATGTATGTATATGTATGTATTATGTATATGATTGTATGTATGTATGTATGTTAGTATTATGTATGTATGTATGTCTAATGTATGTATAGTATTATGTATGTATGTATGTATGTATGTACTGTTGTATGTATGTATCGATGTATTGTATGTATGTATGTATGTATGTATGTATTATGTATGTAATGTATGTTATGTATGTAATGTTGTATGTATGTATGTATGTATTGTATGTATGTATGTATCGTATGTATGTATGTATGTATGTATGGTATGTATGTTGTATGTATTATGTATTATGTATGTTATTGTATGTAATGTATGTATGTAATGTATGTATGTATGATATGTATGTATGTATTGTATTATGTATTATGTTGTATGTATGTATGTATGTATGTATGTATGTATGTATGTATGTAGTATGTAATGTATGTTATTTATGTATGTATGTATATGTATGTAATGTATGTATGTACTGTATGTATGTGTATGTATGTATGTATGTATGTATGTATGTGTATCGTATTGTATGTAGTATTAGTATGTATGATGTGTATGTATATGTCTATGTAGGTATTAGTATTAAGATGGTTTATGGGCAGTGATATACCCGCGTTGGCCCGGAAAATAAATGGCACGTCAGTTGCTGACCACTTGGTTAAAAAGAAAAATACCTCTAAAATCTATCTATCTTATTTAATCTTACTAATCTACTATCTATCTATCTATCTATCTATCTATCTATCTAATCTATCTATCTATCTATCTATCTATCTAAATCTATCTATCTATCTAATCTATCTAATCTAATCTATCTATCTTCATCTATCATCATCTATCTATTTATCTATCTATCATATCCATCTATCCATTTATCTAGCTAGCTAGCTAGCTATGTATCCTATTTATGTATCTATTTATCTATCCTATCTATCTATCTATCTATTATCTATCTATCTATATCTACTATCTAATCTATCTATCTATCTATCTATGCTATCTATCTATCTATTATCTATATATCTATCTATCTATCAACCATATCATCTAGCTATCTATCTTAATCTATCTATCTATCTATCTATTAATCTAATGCGTCTGTCAACCTATCTATATAATATCTATATAGGCTGTAGGGGCCCGTTTATTTAATGCTGCTGCTTTAAGGCTGCTGCAGTGGCCCGTTATTTTATTGCTGATGCAGGGGCCCGTTCATGTAATGCTGCAGTGGCATGCACGGTCATTTTTTACCAATTTTTGCCTCTTGTGACCTCAGATGACCTCAGAGGTCAAGTCCAACGTGCCCGCGACATCCAGCCTCAAACGTTACCCCTATTGAACGTCCTTGGACATCTCCAGCGTGCTCCATATTGATGCATTGAGAACAGACAAACAAACAAACATACATGCACAAATATGTATTAGATAGATACGTCTGTATCTATACGCACGTCTGTATCTGTATCCGCCCACACCGGCCGCGCGTTTCTTTCCACAAGCCCTCCGCCGGACCGCCGCGAGCGTCGGCTCGTGAAATTACTGCCTGTCTGACGGCGCGTCGCCACGCGGCGTGCGGTTTCCGTGGTCGGCCAGCCAACGCCGCCAACGTCACCGCCGACGCCGCCGACGCCGCCGCAGCAGCAGCAGCACGGAGCGACACGCTCCAAAGCCGGCTAAAGACCGAAATTTCGTCGAAAATACGTTTCCATTAAGGCGACAATAAGCTACAATATGAGCGGTCGTCAGCAATCAACATCACAACGTCGGCGACAAAGCCGCGTAGCAGCAGCAGTGACGACGACAGCGGGCACGATGGGAGCTTGCCTGCACGCGTGAGCGTGTGTCCCGCGGTCCGGCCGTGCTGCGCCGACCGACCGACAGCCAAGCAATCAGAATATCAGAAATATCGCAGCGAGCCGTAGAATTTAATTTCGAGGAGGCTTAATTTTCGTCCGGCGAAACTCAAAATCGGAATTGGGATTTCGTAATCGGAATGAGTCGCGAGCGCGCGCGTCGCTGTTCTCGACAAGAACAATCTAGCGTCGTGGCTTATAGTCTTTAATACGTTTCGAGCTTTTCTTAGCGGCGTCGACGTGAATAAGTTAACTACACGTCGAAATTATGCAATCGTGATGACGCTTTTCACGCGTCGAGTGTAGATTGGTTTCTGCATCGTCATGGTGGAGAGTCTAGGAGACGGCAACGCATTGCTACGCTGGCCCATAAAGATATTTTAATTGATCTAGCTTACTTTACAGATTACGCCTTTTCATTTACACATCCACCGTTGGCCTAGAAAATGCATGGAATCACAAGGAAATAACGTCTAGCTACAGAAAGACCACTACAACGTTACCTTGCAAAACGCACATACACAAAGATAATGAATACGGTCTATACCAAGGCTTTCAATTGATGTCTTTCTTTATCACTATAACAATGTATTTAGCTAACAATCTAGCTTTCATCGTTATCATAGATTGCCGGGATTTAGTTTGCCAGCGATGCTAGAAATGTGATAAGGTAGGACCGCCACCTGGTGGATGAAATAGTTACGAATAAAGCGGACTACACATAAATCTTATTAACCATAACTTATACGCATGGATCAAGGGTACGGGATCTATTTACAGTTCATGTGCACTTGTTGTGATTCATGGTGGAAGTAAGATGGTATGATGATATTGTATGATTGCGTATGTATGTAGGCGTAATATTATTTATTTTGCGAAATAGAACGCATGCCGGCAATATTTTCGCGCATTGAGCCGCAGGCGACAGATATCCACATCCAAGTGTGGCTTTAGGCCACCTCGTCCCCCGCCGGTGACCTCCAGCCCCCGTCAGCTCACTCCGACAAAAACCCTACCGCGACCGAAAACAATTCTTTTTGTTTACGTATTTTAGTAATGCTAAAACAAGTTACCATGGTATATGCCGATTGTATTACCCATAGGCATGGATATAGCATTAAATAGGAAAAACAAGACAAGCGCCAGTGCAGCATTCAGTAAGTTACTAGTAGCACGTTATAGTGTTTTCGGCGTTCTATTTGTATGACGGGGGCCTAAGGCCACCTATATAGAATTGTAATAATAGTGTATGATGGGGGCCCAAGGCCACATATATAGTATTTGTATGGGGGCGGCCTAAGGCCACCTATATAGCATTGTAGTAATAGAATAGTTTATGATGGGGGCCTAATGCCACCTATATAGTATTATATATGACGGTGGCCTAATGCCATCTATATAGTATTGCAGTATAGTGTATGCTGGCGGCCCATCAAGGCCACATATATCGTGTTCTGTATGAAGGGGCCCTAAGGCCTCCTATATAGTAGTGTGTGGTAAGCCTTGGTTGTAAGCTATACCGCCTCCAGCAAAGAAAAGTAGGCTGCATCACTTGCACGGTGTATTATTGCGCCAGCAAGGCCCTAGGCCCCCGGTGGCTTAAGGCCACAATTGAATGTATAGATATCTGTCGCCTGCATACGCAAAGGGGACCTTACATGCAAGGTCTTCCTCCTATTTATTAAATTATGTCTACTGATGAAATGTTATTATATAAATCTATGCTAGGATAACTCCTCTTTATTTTAAGTGGTTAATCTTTGCAAAATACGATTTCTCTCGGTAGATATTGCGCATGCGCGCGCACCGTGTTAGGCGTGCAATGCCGTCTGAGGCAAACTTCATAATATAGCTTGTTGAGGGAGAGAGGGGATGGGAGACTGAGAAAAGGCTGCAGGGAAGAAAGCTGGGGTCGGTAGAAGAAGAAGGAGGCACAGCGAGAGACAGGGGAGGTAAGGGGAAGGACGGGAGGGCATTAAGTAGGTGTTTTGTACCTTGCGTGCTAGAGCGCTCTCCTAATTATAAACACATGTAAACTGATAAACGTTTATTAGGGAATCTATGCTGAGATACCCCCTAACCATTTTAAATGCATATCCATCACAAAATATAGCTCCTCTGGTGAGATATTGCGCATGCGCTAAAACACTAACATAGCTAGATTGTGTACTGGCTGGTATACGCAGCGGGGACCTTACGTGCATGGTCTTCCTCGTATTTCTTAAATGATGTCTACAGATGGAATGTTATTATATAAATCTATGCTAGGATAACTCCTCTTCAATTTAAATGCATAATCTTTGCAAAATTCTATTTCTCTCGGGAGATATTGCGCATGCGCGCGCACCGTGTTAGGCGCGCAGTGCCGTCTGAGGCAAACTTCATAATATAGCTTGCTGATGGAGAGAGGGGATGGGAGACAGAAGAAAGGCTGCAGGAAAGATAGCTGGGGCGATAGAACAAGAAGAAGTCTGAGCGAGGAACAGGGGAGGCAAGGGGTAAGACGCGAGGGCATAAAATATGTGTTTTGTACCCTACATGCTAGGGCGCTCTCCTCATTATAAACACAAGTCTACTGATTAAAGTTTATCATGGAAATCTATGCTGAGATATCCCCTAACCATTTTAAATGTATATTTATCACACAATATAACTCCTCTGGTGAGATATTGCGCAGGCGCTAACACACTAACGTAGCCAGGTTGTGTACTGGCTGGTATACGCAACTGGGACCTTACATGCAAGGTATTCCTCTTATTTCATGAAGGATGTCGACTGATGGAATGTTTTTAGATAAATCTATGCTAGGATAACTCCTCGTCATTTTAAATGCATAATATTTGCAAAATACGAGTTCTCTCGGGAGCTATTGCGCATGCGCGCGCACCGTGTTAGGCGTGCAGTGCCGTCTGAGACAAACTTCATAATATAGCTTGCTGAGGTGGAGAGGAGATGGGAGACTGAGGAAAAGCGGCAGGGAAGATAGCTGGGGGCGGTAGAAGAAGAAGGAGGCTGAGCAAGGGACAGGGGAGGCAAGGGGTAAGACGCGAGGGCATAAAATAGGTGTTTTGTACCCTACGCGCTAGGGCGCTCTCCTAATTATAAACACAGGTCTACTGATTAAATATTATTAGAGAAATCTATGCTGAGATATCCCCTAACCATTTTAAATGTATATTTATCACAAAATATAACTCCTCTGGTGAGATATTGCGCATGCGCTAACACACTAACGTAGCCAGATTGTGTACTGGCTGGTATACGCAGCGGGGACCTTACATGCAAGGTCTTTCTCTTATTTCTTGAATGATGTCGACTGATGGAATGTTCTCATATAAGCCTATGCTAGGATAACTCCTCGTCATTTTAAATGCATAATCTTTGCAAAATACGATTTCTCTCGGGAGCTATTGCGCATGCGCGCGCACCGTGTTAGGCGTGCAGTGCCGTCTGAGGCAAACTTCACAATATAGCTTGCTGAGGTGGAGAGGTAATGGGAGACTGAGGAAAAGCGGCAGGGAAGATAGCTGGGGGCGGTAGAAGAAGGAGGCTGCGCGTGGGACAGGGGAGGCAAGGGGTAAGACGCGAAGGTATAAAGTACGTGTTTTGTACCCTACATGCTAGGGCGCTCTCCTAATTATAAACACGAAAAAAATCGCGCGAATGCGTGCACATAATACATACATACATACAAACACACACACGTAAACACACACATGAACACACGCACACACACACACACACACACACACACACACACACACACAC
>NW_014577184.1:444337-449734 GCF_000485595.1 Priapulus caudatus | reverse complement strand
TCGGGACGGATGAGAGAAGGATACGGTAAAGTAAGGACACTGAAGGTGAGAAGACGGTAGATCCTTCTGCTCTTTATCCTGCTGATTGATACTCTTGTAAGTAAAGTAACTACTGTAAATTCACTTATTTTCGTGGGTTCCAATTTTCGTGGTTTCAATAAAAAATACATGTTCGTGGGGTCTTAAATTCATGGATCAAGCCTTCCAAGAAAGTTGTTTTCAAAAACAAAATTGTTAAAACATTACTCAAGAAGATTGATTTAAATCTTTTATTTCTTCAATTTTAACTTTAAAAAAATAAATAATAATAATGCTGTAGTATGAATTGCACACTGAACATTGTTTACATGTGCACATTATACACGAGCATGATGTCGAGGTTGTTGATAGTATATATTACTAGTACGCACAGACGGCAGGCGTCGGTTTGCGGGCCTCCACTCAGGAAACGGCAATTGACATATGTACATAATATTTCGTTGGGTACATAAATTCGTGGATTAATGGACCCACGAAATCCACGAACATTAGAACCCCACGAAAAAAGCATTTTACAGTACTTAGGAATTGCATGCTATTAAATATTGTGAATTTGATTAACAAAGGCTTAATTAGGAATACTACCTAGATTAGATTAGATTAGGCCTAAAATTTAAAAAAAAAAGTTTAGGGAAAAACATTTTTGAATACATTTTCTTTTGTTTTTTTACTTTCAAAACTAAAAATGCCACTCAATGAAAGGCTTAAGAAGCAGAGAGATAAGGAACTCCAAGCTTCCATGTGGCAATACAATCTTGTCGAAATGGATCCTCGCTATAAATCAGGAACATGATCTAGATGATCATAAATGTCGATTGAGTACCTGTTGATTTACGTTTAATTCAGTGTTATTTACATTTATCATGTTTACGGTTTTTATGTTTCTCCAAAATATGACTCTGGCGGAGCTGTCCTCCATGTTTGCCCCTCAAAAACTCGTGTCCAGGTCTATTAGATGAGATATATACACTTTTATTGAAGGAGTGCAGGGGGGTATGTTTTATTATGGTTATTAGGGTGTGGAATGAGCTCACTTTTATTTTTCAAATTTATGTTGTTTTATTGATATGATCGCCAGCCGACAGCACGTAAACATCGAGTTTTATTTGTTTAAACTTATTTTTTATATAAAGCTTGTTTGCGCTTTTATTTTCGATGTTTTATTAAAGTGTTGGCCTGCCGACAGTGTGTAAACAGCGAGTGAGATTAACACTGTTGTTACGCTCTCTCGAGTTTTTTCCTGCCGACGGACGAACACCGTAAAGGCTTTCAAACTGATTGCCGCCGCACACACGCACGTTAGCAGACGCCCAACAACAGGACGTGTCATGGCGGCAAGCAGTAATTAACTCTAGCTCTTGCAATTATCGACGTTATTGAAAGGTCCGCTGCATTTGTGCAGCGCCTATATTACCACCCATCGTAAAACCATAGATGTAACCTATTATCAGGACTGAATAATAATAGATTGAATGTTGAATGTGAATTACTAAAACCATGTCTGACGCTCGCAGCTATAACTACATAATAAGACGAGGTATCGATACAAAGTAAAGTGTGAGTGCAATTTGGATGTACAGCGCTTGTTCTGATGTAAGGTTTGTTAGGTTTTGCGTAATAAATCATATAGGTAAATTATGGACTGGAAATGTTGAATTGTTACGGATCCGTTAGTCTGTGGCCAGCACATGGCGATCGCAACGCCACCGCTCGCTCAACGATTTAGCTTTACATAGCTCGCGAGAAGTGTGCAGTGTAGTCGCCCAGCGTCACGGGCATACACAGCGACGCGACACAGGGATGGCGAGCAGACGAGAGAGGGAGGAACCGACAGAGTGAGAGAAAGAGAGAGAGAGAGATAGAGAAAGAGAGAGAGGGCGAGACAGGGGAGAGAGACAGAGCTACGACAAGGGACAGAGAGCAGGTAAGGTTTTGGTTGCGTGATGCTGCTGTATGGAAGACAACGTTTTCAATTTTGTTGTTTTTTACTGTTTACTAAACATAAGGCTACCTCGTGTGAGCGGTCAAGTACATACTACAATTAATTTTGAAGTGCATGCGCGTACGCTGGGGTACAATAGATTTCCACAAAGCGTGATTCACAGCTCGAGTTATCATGTATTTTTGTCATGTCGGCGTAATAGGGGGGGGCGATATACGTCCAGGAATGCTGTTATCATATACTAACCAATTCTCAATAAATTGGTATATGTTTATCGGATTTCAAGATTATATTAGGAGTAACTTGTAAGCTTGTAATTCCTATGTTTGAGATGTTAATTTGTTACATATTGTGTGATTGCAGACGATATTGCATGTAATCTCTCGTAACCTCGCATCTTTGTCGGTGGTTACACGTTCTGTAATAATGACCCATGAAAAAAGCGATTCAGTCTGTCTATCCATCCATCCATCCATCCATCCACTCCATCGGTCATCTGCTCTCGTCTCCTCCCTCTCCTCTTGTCTTGTCTGCTCTGTCTGTCTGCTGGTCTCGTCTGTTGTCTGCCTGCCTGTCGATCTGTCTGCCTGCTGCCCTGGTCTGCCCGCCTGCCCTGCCTACACTCGCTGCCTGCTGTCTCGTCTGTCCTGCCTGCCTGCCGCCTGCCTGCCTGCCCCGGCCTGACCTGTTCTCTCTCCACCAACAACCGCAGCCGCCCCGGCCGGGCGCCCCCGCCACACGGCCCGCAGGAGGAGGAAAGAGGGAGATACAACAGGCAGCCGGCAGGCAGCGCCAGCCCGTGGCAGCGCAGGCAGGCTACAGGCAGCCCGACAGGACAGGCCAGGTCAGCCGGCAGGCTCGGGCAGCGGCGGGCAGACCAGCCAGCAGGCAGAGCCGAGCCCCGACAGGCAGGCTAGCACAGACAGACAAGACAGACACGACCCCCTGCGGTCACAGACAGACAGACAGCACCAGAGCAGGGGAGGAGGAGAGCGACGAGAGAGAACGACAGAACAGACAGACACGAGTGACAGAAGAGAGAGCCGGCGCCGCTATGCCCCAGACCTGGACGAGAGGACGCAGGATGATAACGTTCCTCTGCTGGTTCCGTCTTTACGTTTTTTCGGTCCCCCGCACCCATCGCCCCATGACGCCGCCGAGTCCCGTGCTAGGAGACTTAATAGCCAGCCGGCCCCGGTAGCCACCCGGCTGTTTCTGTTGTTGCAGGCGCTCGCCCGAACCAGAGCTCTAAACAGAGATACATAATACATGCTTAGGCGACAAAATAATATTTCTTAGGTAACCGTTGAGGTGAAACTTCATTGCAATGGGGCCAATATTTGGTGCTTTTTACCCACCCAAAACCCCTCAATTTGTTCACATATCTGCCCCCGAACTATATATCATTGACGAGCTTGCTCCATGGTCTCACATTTCCCATTACAAGAAACATCAAAAAAAGTGCAAAATATTCCAAAGAGACGCAAGAAGTTTTTTCCGAAAGTGGAAATTTTGCGGATTTTGGATATGTTGTATCTACCGGTAGTATTCTCTATCCTACTGACACATGCCCTGGCATCATGACTGTCGGTGCCGCCTTTGTATTAACACCATATCTTGTCCCGGTCAAGAAATGCCTCTATCTCTACCCAGGTACTCTCTTGTCTCATCGCTGGCAGCGCGTATAAAGTAGAGTCCGTCGACCCATCACGAAAGCTGAAACAGGTGAGGAGCTAGGTATGCGTACATATAGGAGTGTTTGCATTCGTAAGGACACTGTCCACAGGGCCTTATCGCCTTCATAGGTCCGTTTGATGCCACGTCCTGCCTACGCGCGGACTGCACTATTAACTACCCGCTGTGCCCAGTGCGCCATAACACATCGTTGCAGCGATCCTATCCGCTCGTGTTCCAACGACGTTACGGAGAGGAATCGGGCGACCATCAGGAATTAGTGAGTGACGAGATGTTTTTCTGTTTTGTTTTCGGACCACCGGTAAAAAGCAAACTGATCCGAGAGGCAAAAAGCACAAGGCAACGCTCTAACGCGAGATATCGAGCGTAGCGACGTGCTTCGTCAGTGTGCACACTGCGCTGTTAAGAATAAAACGGCGGCAGCCCCACCAAAGGCTCCTTCCTCAAAATTTGAAGCTTTCACAACCTTCAGACTACGAAATTTAGAATAGGGATTAATTGTTGGTATGACTGGTGTGACATGGTTATGGAGCTCGTAATTTGTCTGCTGCATCTATTGCAACTGAACAACGGAACCTTCAAGGAGAGATTACAAGAAAGCCATCTAACACTCGAGCAGCACATCGCAGCCACTTCAACGGGTTCCCTGAACAGACACGGTTACCCATCGGAAAATGGGTGAGAACCGATGTAAATTACGACGGCCGCGGTAGGCAGTGAGTCCATGCGGTGCGTAAACACAGTCGTCAGTCCGTCACAAACGCGGTTGGTAAAATGCTAGGTCTTCAAAAGAAGTTCAAGGAGACTAGTGATCGAAGACGAGATAGAGAACTGCGTCATGCGTGTGTTCATATATGTTCGTGCATACGTTCGCCGTGTCATCGTTAGGTGTGCGCCGTGAATATTTGGTGGCATATCCGCGAAAAAGTCGTGCGACTTCCCCAAGTACCTGGGCCAGCCTAGTCCGCGGCGCACGTAAACCAACTAATCCACGGAGGGTGATTACATCAAACCCAATTGCCGATTTGTTTAATGAAGAGTTCGTATAGCTGCACGACTCCCACTGCCTCATGATGCTATTTACTACGAATCAACGCTCGCATAGAGTGCATTTACGTGCGATCTCACGTAGCTCTCCATAGAGTACTATATACCCTCGCTCCGCCGGCAGAGGAGATAACCGCAACGAGGAGATCTCCTTATATAGTCTCTACTATATAGTACTAGAGCTATATCTCCGTCGTTGTGGCGTTTCGACTAGAACATGTCTGCTGACGGGCACGCAGGATTGAGTTGTTGCCCGATTCAGCGGCAGTTGATGGTTAGCTTTACCAGAAGCAGCGTACAG
The DNA here is from genome assembly GCF_000485595.1 of Priapulus caudatus. Lineage (NCBI taxonomy): Eukaryota > Metazoa > Priapulida > Priapulimorpha > Priapulimorphida > Priapulidae > Priapulus > Priapulus caudatus. The sequence goes on along the minus strand of NW_014577184.1, from coordinate 444,710 downwards.
CTTGTGTGCCTGCCTATATACACGATGGACGAAATTCCTCACCATTTTGTCCTACCGGAAAAGCCGCACCCCGACCGAAGGCTCGTCGATATTTAAAATCGCCAAAAATGTCCGATTACACGAAAATCCGAAAAATGGCATACTTTCTCGCAGCTGACGAATTTATCGTTACGAATTTCTTTCATTATTACGTTTGACATTCGGAACATTCCAATATCAGTCAATAATAGTTGAATTTCGAAGTGTCGAATTCTTACAGTTTCGAAAACTTTTGAAGAAAGTCGCCTGCCTTTCGTAGTGTCTCCCGGTTTCTAATGTATTATCTGCGAGTGAGTTGTTCTCACTGATCTTTTTGATGCTTCCAGCCATAGAC
>NW_014577184.1:420983-444312 GCF_000485595.1 Priapulus caudatus | reverse complement strand
TGTCTGTTCTGTCTGTCTTCTGTCTGTCTGTCTGCCTTGTTCTGTCTATCTGTTTGTCTGTTTGTCTGTTCTGCCGCCTGCCTGCCTGGTCGGCCTGCCTGCCTGCTTGCCCCTTGCCTGTCGGCCTGCCTGCCTACTGGTCTGTCTGCCCCTCCTGCCTGCCTGCTCCTGGCCCGGCTGCGCTGTCTGGGCCATGGCTTTGCCTGCACGCGCCTGCCTTGCCCGGCTGCCTGTCTGCCTGCCTTGCCTGCCTGGCCTGTCTGTTCTGAATGATCTTTGTTTTTGTCTCTTCTCTCACGTCCTTTCTCTCTTCAGCGTATGCTGAAAAAACAGGAACAACCCTGAGTTAATGTGGCGACGGACATATGCGGTACAGCCATCACGCACAGGTTGCGGCATACGAATTTACGATCACAATTATTTACGTAGCCTACTTTGGTCGCGAGTCGCACAGCACGCAGCGTGCACTAATCTATATATAGCTGCTATATCCCGACGGAAACGTCGCTATATTTTTCGGAGCAACGGGAGACATCCGTATTTATAATGTGTTTGGTGAGAGAGAGAAAGATCAGAGCAGAGAGAGAGAAGAGACGAGAGAGAGAGAGAGAGAGAGGGAGAGAGAGAACCTTGAGATAGAAACGAAGAGAGGGGAGGGGGAGAGACACAGAGCAGAGAAAGAGACAGAGAGACAGATAGATAGATTAGCAGACAGACAGACAGACAGACAGAAGACAGACACATCACCACACACACACACACACACACACACACCACGCACCACACACTCTCTCACACACACTCCACCACAACACACACACACACACACACACAACACCACACCCACATCAAACCTTACTTACACAACACGCACGACACACACACACACACACACACACGACACACACACACGCAACGTCACCGATGCCGCGCGCCGTCGCGCGAGAGAGAGAGAGAGGAGAGAGAGGCTGAGATGAGAGAGAGAGAGAGAAAGAAAGGAGAAAGAGAGAGGAAGAGAGAGAAGAGAGAGAGAGAGACGAGCAGGAGGAGAGAGGAAACGAGAGAGAGCAGAAGAGACGGGGAGAGCAGAGAGAGAGAGAGAGAGAGAAGAGAGAGAGAGAGAGAGAGAGCGGGGGTGGAGAAGCGCGCAGAAGAGAGGAGCAGAGGAGACGTAGAGAGAGAGGAGAGAGAGAGAGAGAAAAGAGAGAGAGAGAGACGAAGAGAGACGAGGAGAGAGACGATGAGGGAGAGCAAACGGAGAGAGAGCGAGAGAGACGGAGAGGAGAGAGAGAGAGAGAGAGGTTAGAGATAGAAAGCGCAGAGAGGGAGGGAGGATGAGAGAGACAGAGAGAGAGGTGAGGCGAGGAGAGGGAAGAGACAGAGATATAGATTAGATGTTAGATGGATGGAATGGATGGATGGTATTGACTGGTCATGGTATGGATGGCATGGATGGATGGATGGAATGGTATGGAATGGATGGATGAGATGTGGATGTATGGATGGATGGATGGATGGGATGGGATGGAGTGGATGGGTGATGGATGGATGGCGATGGATGGATGGCATGGTTGGATGGAGATGGAATGGTATGGATGGATCGAGGATGGATGCGAGATGGTGGATTGATGAATGGATGGATGCATGGATATGATGGACGTGGATGGATGGATGGATGGATGATGGATAGATTGGATGGATGATGGATGGTAGATGGATGGATTGGATGGATGGATGGATGGCAGGATGGAATGGATGATGGATGAGATGGATGGATGGATGATGGATGGTATGGAATGGAATGGATGGATGGATGGATGGACTGGATGGCATGGATGGGAGGATGGATGGAATGGCATGGATGTGATGGATGGATGATGGATGGAGTGTGATGTGATGGATGATGGAATGGGATGGATGGATGGATGGATGGGATGGATGGATGGATGGATGGATGGATGGATGGATGGCATGGATGGATGGATGGAATGGATGGACATGGATGGATGGGAAGGACGGACGGACAAAAAGATGATGGAGTGGTTGGATGTGAATGGATGGCATATGTAGATGGAGTGATGGATGGATGGATGGATGGATGTGAGTGGATGGTGAGTGGATGGATGGATGGATGAGGATGGATGGATGGATGGATGATGCAGATGAGGATCAGATGCGGATGGGATGGAGGATTGGATGGATAGATGGAATGGATGGGATGGATTGGATGGGATAGGATGATTGGAGGATGGGATGGATGTAATGGATGGGAGTGAATGATGGATGGATGGATGGATGATGTGATGGATGTCGATGGATGGATGGATGGATGATGAGGATGGATTGGATGATGGATGGATGGATGGATGGATTGGATGGATGGATGGATGGATGGATGGATGATGGATGGATGGATGGATGGATGGGGATGGACTGGATGGATTGATGGATGGATTGGATTGGATGGGATGATTGGTGGATGGAATGGATGGATGGGATGGTATGGATGGAATGGAGGAGGAGGACAAAGATGGATGGCATGATTGGATGGATGGTATGGAATGGATGGTGGATGGAGGATGGACTGGATGATGGATGACATGGACGGTAGTTGACAATAGAATCGATTGATGGTGGATTGGATGGGATGGATGGATGGTATGGATGGATGGATGGATTGGACGGATGAGGATGGAATGATGGATGGATGGGATGGATGGATGGATGGATGGATGGATGATGGATGGATGGATTGGATGATGGATGATGGATGGACGGAGGGATGGATGGATGGATGGATGATGGATATGGTATGGATGGATGGATGGATGGATGGGATGGATGGGATGGATGGTGGATGGATGGATGATGGATGATGGATGTTGATGTGGATGGGATGGATGATGATGGATGGCATGGATTGGATGGTGGATGGAATGGTGGATTGGATGGATGGTGGAATGGCATGGATTGGATGGATGGATGGATGGATGGAGAATGGAATGGATGGATGGTGGTGCGATGGATGGATGGATGGATGGATGGATGATGGATGGTATGATGGCATGGATGGATGGATGGAATGGGATGGATTGGATGGATGGGATGGATGGATGGATGGGATGATGGATGGATGGATGGATGGATGCGATGGACATGGAATGGAGGATGGATGGATGGTTGGATTGGATGGATGGATGGTTGGATGAATGGATGGATGGATGGCGATGGCGATGGATGAGCTGGGAGGATGGATTGGATGATGGATGGCATGGATGATGGATGGGATGTATGGTTATGGATGGAATGGATCAGACAGACAGACAGACACACACACAGATAGAGAGAGCGCGCGCGAGAGAGGAGGGAGGATACGTTCCTTGCTGTTGTCTTTCGTTCGGGAGTCGTGCCTAATTAAACCAGCGGCGGTGACAACGGCTGTTTCTGTTGTTCAGCTCTCGAACAGAGCTCTAACAGAGATAGCATAATACATTTAGCACAAAATAATATTATTTAGTCTACCCTTAACTTCATTCATGCCAATTTTGGTGCTTTTACCACAAAATCCTCAATTTGTTCACATATCTGCCCCTACTATATCACTTGACGAGCTTTGCTCATTCTCATTTCCTATTACAAAACATGCAAAAAAGTGCAAAATATTCAAAGACTCAAGTTTTTTCCAAAGTGGATTTTTGCGGATTTTGGATATGTTGTTCTATAGTATTCTATACTAATGACACATCCTGCTCATCTGGTGGTCGTCTTTATACCATTTTTCCCGGTCAAAATGCTCTACTACCAGGCTACTTTGTCTCATCGCTGCAGCGTATAGTAAGCGTCCGTGCGTAATGGGGTAGTGGTACTATAGAGTGTTTGCATTCGGTAAGGACACTGTCCACGCCTCCGCCTCACGTTTGTCACTCCTTACGCTGTCACTACTAACGCTGTCACTACTAACGCTGTCCCATGCGCAATGACACATCGTTGCACGATCCTCCGCTCGTGTTCCAACTGACGTTACGGAGAGAATCGCGACACGGGATTTATGTGACAATGTTTTTTGTTTTGTTTTTTCGACAGCGTAAAAAGCAAACTGATCGGAGAGCAAAAAGCACAAGGCAATCGCTCTTACGCGAATATGAAGCGTACGAGCGTGCTTGTCTTGTGCAAACTGCGCGTGAATAAAAACGACGGAGCCCCCCAAGGCTCATTCAAAATTTTGAACTTTTCACACCTCAGACTACGAATTAGAATAGGGATTTCATTGGTTGGTATGAATGGTTGAATGGTTATACTCGAATTTGTCTCTGCTGCATCTATTGCAGACTGAACAAGAAACTTCAAGGCACAGATTACAAGAAGCCATCTAACACTCGAGCAGCACATCAGCCACTCAACGTTCCCTACAGACACGTCCATGGAAAATGGGTGAGAACCGATGTAATTACGCGCGCGTGAGTCCATGCGGGCGTAACGTCGTAACGTCGTCACCTTGTAAACATGCAGTAGTCTTCAAAGAAGTTCAAGGAACTATATCGAAGACGGAGATAGAGAATGCGTGCATGCGTGTGTTCATATGTGTGCGTGCACGTTCGCGTGCGCGTACTGCGGGTGCATGTAGGTGTGCGCGTGAATCTGGGTGCATCCGCGAAAAAGTCGTGACTTCCCCAAGTACCGGTGCCAGCCTAGCCGCGGCGCACGTAAACCACTAATCACGGAGGTTAATAAACCCATTGCCGAGTCTGTTTAAAGGGTTCGCATAGCTGCCGACTCACACTGCTCATGATGCTATTTACTACGATACACGTCGCTATAATGCATTTACGAGCAGATCTCGCGGTAGCTCTATAGTACTATAGCCCTTCGCTCCGCCGCAGAGGAGATAACCGCAGAGGAGATCTCCCTTATATAGTCTCCTACTATATAGTACTAGAGCTAATCTCGCGGTAGTTGTGCGTTTCGACTAGAACATTCTGTGACGGACGAGGATTGAGTTGTTGCCTCAGCGGCAGTTGATGGTTGGCTTTACCAGAAGCAGCGTACAGCTGTGTGCCTGCCTATATACACGATAGAGAAATCCCTCATCTTTGTCTTACGGAAAAGCCCAAGAGCCGAAGGCTCCTTCGAAATTTAAAATCGAAAAAATTCCGAATACACAAAAATCCGAAAATGACAAATTCTCGACTGACGAATTATGATACGAATTTCTTTCATTAATTACGTTTGACATTCGAAATTCGATATCAGTCAATAATATTTGAATTTCGAATGTCGAATTCTTAATTTCGAAATTTTGAATAAATCGCCTGGCCTTTCGTAGTGTCTCACGGGTTTTCTAATGTATTATTATGCGAGTGAGTTGTTTCACTGATGTTTTGATCTTCAGCCATACCCCCACGCACCCATACACCTAAGTAGGCCTACACGCACGCGCACAAGCACGCGCACACATACACGCACGCGCACACGCGCACGCACACTATGCACATAGCTGTCTGCAAAGTAGTGCACGTGGGTTATCTAAATCCCTGAAATATTTTCATGTTCCTATCGATTTCCTGTGAGCGCGTTAACGATTGCTATGGCAAAGATTGTTTGCATGAGTTTCAACAACGCATCTCGTTACAGACCTAATCATATCCACTCAGCCACGCTTCACAACATGTACGTGGCCATCAGCACGATATAGCGTCGCGTGCGAGATAACTTCAAACTATAACTAGATATACCCAATCGATGCTTTCATGAACATTCTCGTAATAAACGTACAAAAGACGCCCTTTGGCTGACCCAATTCCGGTATTATGTACTATATCCATCTAAACCGTTGACCATTTATCTGCTCTATAGACATTTCATGTGTAGTCGCATTGCTTACACATTCTTTTATCATTTCAATTGTGATGATGGATCGGTCTTATATCGATTTACTGTTAGAGCAAGCATACTTAGCGCAAGCATATCGATCAATGGTGCACGTACATGCACCAGGTAAGATGGTACGCAAAGTCACGCGTGGATTTAAAAGTGGGCGCAACCGGCGCCCCCTTATTTTTTGCCAAGCAAAAAATGTTGCCGTCTAATGTTGTGGCGTAGTAAAATTGTCTAAGTGAAGTGTAGTAATCTTGTCTAAGTGAAAGCCAAACATTTCACATCACGTCGTCTTCAAAAATAGGCGTGCTTTTTTTAGAACGAATTGTTGTCAGATGGGCCTACATAGGGAATTGTATCTACGAAGTTTCATGAAAAAAAATTGAAATAGGCCCCCGATCCCCCTTCACAACCTCGTTGCTCGCATGGAAACAAATCATGGATGATCGAATATCGTCGAAATTCAAATTTTCAATAAACCATCCGTTCCTTCGTAGATCCGCCCCTAACGTTCCCGCTGGTTATTTTCAGGCGTGCGCACTGCCGTCTGCAATTGTCGCATAAAGAATTGTTACACAGTGCAGTCCCCATAAACACATGATGTTTACCACGAACTAATTAATTATACATAAAGTGCTAACGTCTGGAAACTTGCTGCTCTCTTGTTACCGAGCACTGTACAAGTCATGCAGTTGCCATTTGTGGTTCTGCCACATAAAAAAGTAATAATATAAAAGTAGTAATATAAAAGTAATAATATAAAAGTAATAATAAGTAAATATAATAGTAATAATATAAAAGTAGTAATATAAAAGTATAAGGCAATAAAAAATTACACACATTCGCAACTGTTCTTTTTGGTGCTCGTGAATATCGTAGAAAGTTACCAAATTGAGAGGCCACTTGTAATCGAATTTGTGTTTATTCTGCACCAAGTTTATTGTTGGTTAATTTGACTAAGCGTTTCCTGTATTTATATAGAGACAATTTCGTCGGCGTAGGAAATCGTCTGCGCCTGCAAGTGTTGTGTTGTTTACGTCTTCCATTTTGCACCCTGAGACAGAGGCCAGAAATAAAGTTGCTGAACATGATCACTGTGATTGTGATGAATTTCTGTAAAGCAAGTACATCCGACATTGTGAGGTCATGAGATTATCTTACATTATCTCTAGAGACTAAAATGCTGCGAGCCAGGGGCCCGTTGTCAGAAACAAAATTAGTCGTTAGACATTAGTACTAGTTAAACGATTAACTTCCACTCGTTAACCGTTAGACAGGAAACATCGTAATGTTACGAGAACGAAAATTCTCGCCAAATATCCTTTAACACTTACGACAGGCCCAGACCGCTCTTGCCCTGTAACTTTAAATTAAGTGGAAAATACAAACACATTTACCTACGAATTACAATTTATAGTGATATTATATGTTATATAATAATAAATACAAATGGTGTTTTTTCTTGAAAAAACACGTCAAAATCCATTAATTATGCTACCACTAATAAACAAACAATACATTTACAAATCGGCGTATGGCATTTGTTCTCTTGTTATTAAAGGTAATGCACACTTTGCCACGACTCTCGCCGGTGCTCGCGCTACCTACATAGTGGAGAATTTGTCCTGTTGCTGCAGAATAATTCATGGCCACGTCGTTTTTGTTGTCAAAATATATCATTTATATGTGGTTAGCCATCATAATATGCACTATATTCCAGGCATGTGATGACAAAAATGTGCTATGAATTTGAATTTTGCTGATTGATTCTCATCCGAATCAGCAGCCTTGCTGTGAAGCTTGCTTGTTATCGCTATAAGTTTATAATCTGCGCGATGTGTTTCTTGTCAAACGCTATCTTTCGTAACGGCATCTAACATTCAAAATAAAAATCGTAAGTAGCATTAACATTAGCATTAACTTTTACGATGATTTCTGAACAACGGGCCCTGTCCATCCACGCGTTATTTCCTAGAGGCGTAACACTCAAATATCTTTCTCTCTCTCTCTCTCTCTCTCTCTCGTCTCATCTTCTCTCTCTCTCTCTCTCTCTCTCTCCTCTCTCTCTCATCTCTCTCTCTCTCTCTCGCTCTCTCTCCCTCTATCTCTCTCTCTCTCTCTCCCTCTCTCTCTCTCTCTCTATCTCTTCTCTCTCTCTCTCTCTCTCTCTCTATCTATTATATCTGTATCTATCTATCTTTCTAATCTATTATATATATATATAATATATATATATATATATTATATATATATAATACAGGAAATTATCGCACTTGTTTGCTTACGATCTTAATCTCATTAATAAGTCCTAATAGCTCAGCCATGTCTAGAAAATGAAGGTTACCTATCCGTCTATGTGCAGTATAGACAGTAAACATCTAACTATACACAGAGAGTCAAAAACATTTGTCTATGCAATAAGTATAATTATTATCGCGATTTACACTGCTAAGGCCAGAGCTATATTTCCTGGCATGTTACTACAGTTAATAATTGTACTATGCATGGCTATCAATTACGCTGAACTATACTCATATGAGCACCAGTGTGTAGCTACGGCATACCATAGGCACACGATACAATACCCAGTATGCAAATAGACGGCTTAATTTACTGATAGCGCGACGTTGTGTATCAGACAAAACCGCAGAAATTTCTATATAGGATGTTGACAGGGTGCAGTCCGTAGCAAACATTGCGTTCCGTAAACACGCAACACGCGCGATGCGTATAGACACGATTATTTCCGCGTGAATTTATCGAACGTTTGATGTGCGATGCGGGCGATTGTTTGCAGGTCTGTCGGCACCGATGCTGTGTGGTGCCGCCGCCCCCACTGAGCCAGACGTCTCCGCAAAGCCGGGAATCCTCGTGCAGCCGATGCCGGTGAGTGCTGTTTTTTGTTGCGCTATAGGTGTTGAACAACAGTAGAGGGCGTCCATATAGGCGGCCAGCGCCGAATAAGCATCGAAACAGAAATTAATTTAAAAACCATACTCACACTGCTTACTGCGCGTTACACGACATACACTTTTATTCAATGCTTAAATAAACTACAGCCATTCATGCTTGATGCTCCGAGCCTCGGAAACTTTGCCCAGCCTCTATGATGCGGAAATTGTCTTACAGAGTAGTCGGATCCCGTTCATACACAAAAGATGCAGCCGACCCGGCGACCATGGCCCTTACGCCCACTAGCTGGGAATAGGAGCACATTACACAACAAGCACCCAATTTTACTTCTTTTTTTTTTTAATGCCTTTACTAGGACGTCCCGCAGGCATCTAACTTGCGTGCATATTCAAATTCATTGCACTCTAGTGACCGACTTTTCTGCGGGGAAAAAAACTGTTAAAAAGGCATTTTCTCAGACGACCGCTTAGCTGCAACGCGGGTTAAACAATTGCGCGCTTACTGTTGATGCCCAGAGTAGCGATAATACACATTATGATTATAATTGTATGTGTATATGTCATATACATGTGTTATTATCTACTCTTGATGCCTCCTATACAGGTTCCCTGCATGCTCTTCAAATGACACAATATGGCCGCCGTACCATTCCTCTCGGTCGCTGGCTCGAGTAGAATTTCTATTGACAAACGTTCCAGCTTCATGAGTATTTATTATGTCGTTGTGCTTGTTTTTACGCAGAAATGCAAAGGCAAAAACAGCGGTCGCGTTTTGGGGTGTCTTTCATTCCCATCAGGGAGTTCATCCAGTCTCGATTACAGATATTTAATAAACAACTTCTTACTTCTTTTTAGTATGCTGTAGATACACTTTATTTAGCGCAACTGATTCTCTTGTGTTGGATACATCAATTTGTTATCGGGTATATATATATAAACATTATAGAGAGTAATGATTTACCGCGCTCCGATCATTTGCAACTTGACGTATGCTGCTGAGCGTTGGCGTTAATATCCCGAGTTATGTGTGATTTACAAGTTACGTAATGGTGAAAATTTACGTAACCCGGGTTGTCATAAAATGTATGGATTGTGTGCCACCCAGTATTTTTGCACGGGGGTGTAAAACTCCTTCTTGTACCACCGGTAAAACAGAAATACCTACTTACTCTCAGTTCATACCAACACACTAGGCCGATAACAGACGAGCATTGGACTTACGTCACGCGGTGTCATCGTTGACGTCACTGATGGTTACTAAGCCAAGCATTTTCAAGGCAGGCTGCTTTCAAATATTTAGTTGTGTTGTGTCGGGTGGGTGTCCTCTGTTCTTTAGACTTGGAGCGGTCTTTGCTTTCGCGTGTCGGTGGTTGGCCGAAGATGCGATATGATCATTGACTACTAGGGCCATCTTTAATTAATGAATCTGAAATTTTCTTTTAAGGTTAGGGGCTGAGGGTTAGTTTTTTCTTAAGTGCTAGTAGTCATATCTCCAAGTGCGCTGAGTGGATCTATCATATCCGCGCACTCTATCTGCCGGGGTCCTTGCTGCATTGCCCGACTGCGAATCGGTCGGCGGACGACCTTACGTCGGTGTCGTTGTTTTTTTAATGGTAAGCGCTGCGCGAGCTGGTTTCAAAGATTGGGCCGAAGCCGTGTCGCGCGACCAGCGCCGGCGGAGCGTGCTAGTTCTGGCGGCTCATTAGGAGCAACTATTGCGTGTGGGTGAGAACGACTGATGGGAGAGACGAGGAGGGGCGGCGAGGTGGGAGAAAAGACGGTCGGCGGGGTCTCGCACCCGGACGTGTAAACGCTGCAGGTCTCTGTTACCATAGCAGTGTAGGCTCGGCAATAAGCCAGCAGCGGTGGTAGGGGACGTCTACTGTATTACAAGGTAAACTGGCGCGGGTATTCGGTGTGTGCGGTGTCGCATTATATATGATACATTGAAGTATATAAGTATATATTATTATCATTATAATGGCGACACAGGCACACTCGCAGTCGGGCGAGCCACGGGAGCGTTCGGCGATAGTTTTTTTGAAGAAGGTTTATATACAGGAACAGCAGTGGACTGTAACTGATAGATAGAGGTTAGTTATTTGTGAATGTGCGGTTCATATTGAGTATTCATTTTTTACGGCACTCTGCTTCAAGTTGCCGTGTGTCCGTGGTAGTTAACTTCGACGTTTTGAAATCAAGCACCGCCACAGCACCTCAGCACACCGGTAGCGCCGCAGGGAACGCGCCACGCACCGCACACCACACAGTACACACGACCGCAGCGGCCACGGCGACACGCGGGCGGCAGCGCACACCACACACACACAATCCACCACGACACTCACACACACACACGACACAGACGACACACCAGCAGCACACAGGCGACACACCACACACACAGCACACAGACACACACAGACAGGCACCGGCACCCAGGACAGGACAGGAGCTAGCTAGCAGGCCACGTGCTAGTCAACCCTGTTGCAACCGCTAGCCGCACGGCACAGAACAGACGAACACAGCACTCACACACACACGACACACACAGCAGCACACCACACACACAACACACACACACACACACCATATACGGCTATAGTTATATATATGTATCATAGTATAGTATTCTCCGTCAGTCGTTCCGCGTCACATTAGGTCAGGAGGTGGTTCTACCTCAGTCGTGCAGTGTATGGTTAAAGGCTCCCGAGGCCGGTCTTCAATCTGTCGGCGTAGCGTCTGTTGTGACATGGGCCCGCGCTGCGAAATTTTTTCCCCACTTGTAGTTCACGGACCCACCATAGATGTGTTTTGTAATATGATTGCCGTTCGTAGTATACTATGGTCTTGGATCTACATAGTTGTGGCCTCAGAGAACGGTATTTGCTCACGTGGTTATGCCATACCGTTTACAAACGCTTGCCTAGCCAGGCTAAAACACGTAGGTGTGCCTTGTTTGCCAAAGTATCGCCAAGAGAACACTACACAGTGTGAGTACTACCAACATGAACGCAGCGCGCTATACGTCACCTTTCCTTTGCTATATACCATCCAGCTTGACGCTAACGATGCGCTGCCCGCCTACCTTGCGCCCCCTGCCGGGATCACTGTAACAGGGCTTCGATTATTAACACGACCGACTTTTATTTCCGAGACGAACCTGCAACGCAAATTTGAGAATTTGCGCCATGTTTGCTATCATGTCCGACTCGCTGACTTACACAATACGGCGTAATGAGCGGATATCGCGAACAAAATGAAATTAAACGATCCTGCCGGCCGGGTCCTCATGTAAACCACCCTTACATCCTCGAGAAACATGTTCATCTAAGGTGGTTTACAAATAGGCCAACAGATTTCGCTGAACAGCTCGTTTCCGGGGGCGGACTTGCTTTGGTGGTGAATTGCGTTGCGGAGCCATCGTGAACTAGTGTACCTATTTCTTGTAGTTATTTTCGTAGCTGCAGTCTTTTCCGCGTTTCGGGTTTCGTGCCTCGCTACAACATGGCGGGTAAAGCTGACTGGAAAGTGATATGGGTAAGTGCTATTCCCCCGGGGCGTGGAGGGGGACGGTAGACCGCAACGTCTGGCAGCACTAGTGTTGGTCGACGGGATAGCGTATAGTGTTAGGGTTAGCGGTTAGGATCGAGGGTTAGCGTATAGGATTAGGTCTAGGGTTAGAGTTAAGGGTTAGCGAATTAGGGTTAGGCGTTAGGTGTTTTCTGCGCATCCTATGATATCTGTCGCCCACAGCCACTCAGATTAAATTTGTTGTGGCGATCCACAGCTGCCTAATATATAGCCGCTGGCGCGATACATATATATCTTAAGCGTCGGAGGTTAATGTTGGCGAGTGTTGGAGTGAGGGTTAGGTTAGTGAGTTACGTTTTTGGAACGGTCACTCAGCTCAACGTTTATCACGTGACCTCCTCCCACGCCCGGCCGGGCGACCGATCCGCAACACGCCATCAGTGCTCGGTCCGTATGGTCCCTGGGCTTGACTGGCAGACTATTTAGCGCCAGATCTATGACCGTGAGATTAAGGCGGATAAGTCTTGTTAGGAAGCAGGACAACTGTGAGTTAACGTTCATATTTCAAACAAGGCAAGTCAAAGGTGGTAATAGAATAGTTTTATTTGAGATATACAGAGTTATTTATCTAGATCTGCAGAGGTGATAGGTTTTTTGTATGGAAGGGTGTCAGGCTGTATATAGACAATTCGTCGCACAGCCTGGTCGGGCTAGATTATAGTTAGTGTTAAGGTTCGTGTACGGGTTAGGGTTAGGTTTAGGTTTAGGGTTAGGGTTAGGGATAGTGGGTAATCATTTTACATTGTTGCTTCGAGGAAGTCGAGTGAATGAAGTGCGCTGATTGGCTGTGGTCCGGAACTCAAGTGGGGAAAAAAATTTCGCGCCCCGGCCGCCTCCTCATGCGCGCACACAAGCACGCAGGTGCATCCATCTTCATACACCACAATTAAGTTAACCATGTTTTGAAAACATTCACTTTCGGTTGATTGAGAAGATCTCTGAGAACTCTGTAACGAGCATGTAGAACCCCCATCTGTATCTACAGATGTTTTCGGGTGAAGGGTCATGAAATAACGGGCCTGCTTCGCGCCTCATTACGTTGAAGTCTTTTGTTCTACGTACGGATAGAAGCATAATAATCGAACATGGAACAGACGTGATTATATCGTTATTGCCGATGTTAATGAAGTAGCGCCTACGTGATAGGGGCAGCTAGGATTTCGTATAATCCTTCGTTACTTTTTCTCATGTAGACGCATGCCCCGTGTTATTTGTTGTCGTGTAGACCAATATCGCTGTTTATTTTCCCTCATGTAGGCGCATGACCCGTGTTATTTGTTGTCGTGTAGACCAATATCGCTGTTTATTTTCCCTCATGTAGGCGCATGACCCGTGTTATTTGTTGTCGTGTAGACCCATATCCCTGCTTGCTTACTTTCCCTTATGTAGACGCATGACCCGTGTTATTTGTTATCGTGTAGACGCATATCCCTGGTTAATTTTTCCTCGTGCGACCGCCTATCCCGATGCTATTTTTCTCCTTGTATATAGACGTATGGTTAGTGTTCGTGCATGTAGAAGCTGCTGGAATCCCATATCCAACATTGAATCTTGGATATGACAGCCTTGCATCCTACGTTCGAACAACCTATTCTATAAATGGATATGTTAACTCCTATGAAATGAATTATTAATGTCGTTAATTTGTCAGAATTCGTCTATTCAATAGCGGCTAATATAATGAGAATATTGAAAAACCGAAAACAGTGAAAAAAATCATTTTAAATTACGATATATATCAAGATTAATCAGCATCTACTAGTCGTCTATAGTAGTTTCACGGTGAGAAATTGCAGCGTATTGTACTACATGTATTCAGGAAATTTTGTATTTATACAGGGGATACTGTAGTTTTTAACACACTCTCACAAATGATTATAGATGTGATTTCGTAATGACGATTTAATTCGACTAGACATTTCATAGATCACCATCAAGACCAAGAATTCTTCATGATATGTCAATGTGTGAGACGTAAAATCTTTCAGTAAATGAACAGTAAAATTTATACTAGGAGACCGAGTGAGTTGAACCCCCCCCCCTCCCTACTTCGCCCTATCACGTGCATTTACCCTTAAAATGATTACTTGGTTTAATGATGTGCCCCTTTTTTCGGTGTACTCGTGACTATAATAACAGGAAATTCGTGCAGCGGTTAAAACTTTTCATGTACGTTTTAGGAATAATTTGATACTATTAACAAGCTACTAGATTATGGAATAACGAGGACAGATGCATTCGTGATTGCGTGATGCGCAAGTGTGCCTGCCCGCGCGTGCGTGCGTACGTTCGTGCATAGGTGCGTGCGTGCGCGCGTGTGCTCGCCTGCATGCAGTTGCGCGGGTGTGCATGCGGTGTGTGCGTGCATGCGTAGGCGGCTGTGCGTGCGAGCGACGCTCAGATGACGTAAAAGGCTGCGTCGACACGTTATAGCATGTGTAGCTGGTATATTGTTGTTTTCGAACTATTATGTTTTCCACGAGAAATTGCAAACGGAATGGCAAGGAAAGTGCATTTGCTATTTTCGCGAAACTGCAGTAGTTCTATCAAAACTAAACCAAACAGAGTTATAGTGGGTTTCGCGATGAAATGTAGCATATAGGCCTATTCGTCCTCGGCTCTATAACAGGGTATGCACGCAAGCACTTTGCTAACATAACAAATCTTCTCGTGCTTCTATGGTTCTCTCTATATATGTTTTTATTGGCTAAAATGGGACCAACAGCTTTTGGGCAGAAACGAATGCACGCAACCAGGTTGCGTGTATGTCTTTCTTCAAACAGGTGCTCTATTTGCTGTTTATTTCTTATTATATGGTATATTTATATGGTTATTATACTTCATATTTTATTTATATGGAATGCATTCTATTCCTCTTGGTCCGCCCTTTTTATCGTCTCAAATGAAATTAGCAAGCACTTGACAGAACCCCTTGCATGCTGGATAATCTATAAAGTTATTTTAGCGGTGAAAAGGTCGGTCAAAATGCTAAAACTCTAATCGATTATATAATTATAAAATTATAAGTCTCCGTAATATGTTGCAATAACGATAAGCGCATGTTGTCAAAGAAAATAATAGAGATAAAAGAGATAAGTATAAATAATAATAAATATAAGGTATAAATAAAAGAGACAAGTAAATGACGAGAATTCATATCGCAAATCTACTACTTAAAATATACTTACGTTCGAGATATAGCGATGGTCTTGGATTTATTTTAATTTTGATTTTTAGTGCCATGTATGTCTTGAAGCTATCGTAGTCATCGAAAGTATACCGCATTTCTGTGATCGACCTTGTATTGATTCCGAGGTCTGTTGTCGCCATTTCTAAGGGGCCTTTAGTTGTTGGAAATTTTACACAACAAACTAAATCTCATTTCTTTAGCAAACGTGCCAGCCGCAAATCACGTGATGACTCACTTGTTCTTCCTTTGTGCGAAAGCCAAGACAATGCATCTACCTCCTCCGTTTGAATTCGAAATCGGTCGTCTGATCCATCCTGTTCACCATAGTTATGTCTGCATGCTGCCTGGATTCACAACGGTGGCCAACGTACCGGATATATCCAAGCATCACGAATGCCACGCGAAGTCCTAGCAAGTCTATACCCGCAAGACCTTGATCAGTGATTATAGCATGCCTACCTTTTACGTCGAAAGCTGTGAGTTCACAACTCAGTCATACCTTCGCGTCGAAGTTTTTCTTTTACAGAGTGAAAAGAAACCCCGACTGTGAACCCCTTCTAAGTCGCAGACGAAGAGCAAAAATGTCGGCGTTAATAATATGGACCGAAAATAAGCGCCGAAAACGTATAACACACCGGCAGTTATGGCACCCCCAGCCCCGATTGCAGCCGCAAGCAGCCGGCTTATAGTGTATAACGCTCAGATGTGTTGGCACGGGTGGCTATCACATTAACAGGAATGAATAATAACAAATTATTAATGACATAATATTGAAAATATTGAAATAATGACAAATTTGTCAATATCCACCCCTGCTATTACCCAGCTACTACATCCTAGGCTGTCGAAGAGAAAAGAAACCAGAGTTAATGATCATCGATGTCCCAGCCTATAGTGAAGAATGTAATGGACATTTGGGTCACCATATTCAAGGACTGGGCAGTGGATAGATGAGAGGCCTCGACTTTGTAACCATGCAGCTGATTAGTTGATCATTTCTGACGAGGTGCTGAATGAAGAATGTCCACACAGGAGCACCTACACTATGCCACAAATACACGCATAGATGGTTCTAGCTGCTTAGGGTGCATATAATGGAGCACGGATTTAACAACGTGCTGACATTTGACGTATTACTTACACAGTAGACTGCTGGTTTATTGAGCGATAGCTGGGGAAAAATAATCGAAAATTTATCCTCTAATAGACCACTATTTCTCCTTAACTTGTAGACACGCGATATAGTTGGCACGTAAAGGGCATATTCATCAAAATACTCAGAATAGATATTTCATACCCGCGGATCCACGAGTCAGCTCGTCGGAACAATCAAAACGCATCCCCGCGGTTCCACGAGCCAGCTCGTTAAAGATTGTGGGTTTTTGTTACTCTGATTTCCAACAGATGGCAGGCACTACCTACCTAGAAATCAAACAGAGACAGTCTACATTACCCCAGTCTTACATGAACTAAAGAATACAATGCTTTACCGTTGATTCGAACGTGAAATTAGGAGTTTTGAGACTCAAGGTAAATTCGGGGCTAAAGTCCGTTTAATAAGGTTTGTTTATCGTTTTCCTAGCGGGATATAATATAATAACTGTGTAGTATGTAACATTCTAAAAAGTATTTTTGCATGTGGAAAAACAAAACAAGGTTCATACCCCACACATGTGTAAGCGTTGTCACATTTCTTACCGGGAAAAATAGTATACTGTCGAATGATATCATAACAAACTCGCGAAAATCCACCGGTGCAGTGGCATTTGAGACGAAAATGCACGAAATATCAGTTTTTGCCCTGTTTTCATATCAATATATTATTATGAAGGGGAACGATTTCCATACTATTTGAACGTGTAAGGGTGAGATAACACTCATACAAAGTAAATGTGTCAGTTTGGTTAGCTTTCCTGCAAAGGAAATGTGGTAAATCAATAAGTGAATACGCGGTAAAAACGCGAAAATTCCAGCGCAGGGCGGTAGGTGCATTGTTAACACCGGCAGCGTTGAACGTGTTTTAAAAAACTAATCTTTCCCTAGTAAAAATGAATCAACTACAAAGAGAATATGTTCACTGACACTTAAATATATAGTGTATAATACATATTATACTATATATTTAAGTGTCAGTGTGCAGCGGGAGCAATGGCGGCCGCCAGTATTGGTTGACAGCCGATGTGACGGAATTTACAGAAATTGTTGGCGATATAGGAAACATTAAGACTTTGGTATAAAATAATTTCGTAGTTTATTAGCATTTATTTTATTGAAACGCTCAAAGTGGCCTGGGGATTCGCTTCCGACAACCTTACAATTGGTAGATCCGTGCTACTGTTGCGTGCGGTTGGATGTGTGTGCATGAGTGTGTGTGTGATGTGTTGGGTGGTGGCCTGTGTGTGTGATGTGTGTGTATGTGGTGTGTGTGTGTCGGTGTTGTGTGTGGTGCGCCGAGTGTGAGCGTGTGCCTGTGGTGTGTTGTGTGTTCGTGTAGCTGTGTGTGCACGCGCTGTGTGCGTGACTGCTCTGTGCGTGTGTGCTGCGCCTGCGTGTAGTGCGTGCGTGCATGCGCGCGCGAGAACACAACCTGGTGGCGAGAGATCCGAGACACGAGGATGTTGTGCGCGACGGCGGATTTGTGCGAGGCGGTAGAGAGACGGACTGGTGTGATGCGTGAGCGTGCGTCTGTTGTGCTGTGCGACTGCGCGCGCTCGACGATGTGTCGAGAGGAGAAAGCTGGTGTGGAGATGTTGCGTGTGCGGGTGCGGATAGTAGTGTGTCATGGCGCGTGTCCTATGTGTGCGTAGCGTGAACTAGCCAGAGAGAGAGATGAGAGGACGAGAGAGAGACTTCCGAGATGAGCGAGAGACGAGCTGAGAGAAGGAGAAGGATGACGTTCGTGTCGAGCAGCTGCTGACAGGGAGAGAGAGAAGGACCGAGAGCAGACGAGAGCGCGAGACCAGAAGAGAGAGACGAGAGATGAGAGACGAGATGACGAGCGATGTGTGATGTGTGCGTGCTTAGTGGTGCGGTGCGAGGGTGCGTGCCGCCGCACGCGAGAGAGAGGGAGAAGAGATGAGAGAGAGAGAGAGAGACGAGAGAGGACTGATTGTGGGGGTGTGCTTGCATGAGAAGAATCGTAAGAGTTGTATGTGAGTGGCGTGCGGCGTCGCGGATACGATTGCCGTGAGTGCGTGGCGGAATAGTTCTGAGATGGTGATGACAGAGAGGTGAGTTGTGGCGTGCGTGCAGATGAGAAGAAATCTGGGGACGCGAGAGGAAGGGATGGGTCGCGCGGTTGTCGATGTCGCATGAGATGGAGACGTAGCAGGCTGCGGGACGGCTGACCGACGAGAGAGAGATGATGAAGCGAGCATATGCGCACGTTATGTAGAATAGGTATTCTTCCTGCTTTAGACTCATTAACCGCCTATACCCAGCGGTTAACGTGTTCGAATGCGACATGCCATGCAATACTTGCCATAAAAAACACACACATTGTAAAACAATATCTTCTTTTGTTTTTCATTGATACATAAGGATCATCAGAGCACGCGAAAACAGACATCATTAGGAGCAGCGATCTTCTATTCTATACAAAGTCTATGTATGCTGGCTGGCTCACGTAACATCATCGTGTAGAAATCTATATGTAGTTGGTAGAAAGTCGTGGATACATACAGCACTGCGAAGAACTATCTTATATTCCGGAATTCTCCTCTCTCCTCTCTCGCTACTCGAGAGACTCTCTTTCTCTCTCTCTCTCGACCGTGCATCTCTCCTTCTCACTCTCATCTCTCTCTCTCTCTCTCTCTCTCTCTCTCTCTCTCCTCTCTCTCTTTCATCTGTGACGTTCCTTTCTCTCCTGCGCAGCGCCGCTCTCTCTCTCTCCTCCGGGAGTAGTTGCGTGTAATCAGAACGCGGAGGTACATAGCAACTCACGCGAGAGTGCCCAATTACCTACGGCGGGTGCATAACGTAACGGACGAGGAGAAGGAGATGCATAATCTGACAGGCGGAGGAGTGCATACCACGGAGACGAGAAGGAAAAGAGAGCAAGAAAAGAGAGGCAGCCGGGGAAACTGGAGGGAGGGAGGGAGAGAGAGTGAGCACCATGACCGAGAGGAGAGAGAGAGTGCCGCGCGACGGGGCTGTTATACCACGGTCATACCTTACGCGCTGTGCATACTTACCGGGTGATACCTACGCGGGTCGCATACCTACGTGGGTGCATACCTACGCGGGGGGTGGCATACCTCGTGTGATCACCTACGTGGCGTGCCATACCTCGTGGGGGCATAGCTACGCGGGTGCATAACCTACGTGGGGTGCAAACCTACGGGGTTGGATGTGATAGTGTAGTACCTACGTGGGTTGCATTAATACTCGACGGTGGGTGCCAGTTCCATAACGTAGTTTGGAAGTGTACTATACAGGCTGCATGGCTTCACTCCTGATATCTGCATACCGCCGTTATGAAGTGTGTGTGCTATACCTGTACTAACGTTGGGGTTCGATGTGTAGTAGCCTACGTTGTGAATTCATGGTATATAGTGAGCAAACCTTTTTATATATTATACCGTCATCATATACGTGTGGTGCTGTTTGTGATATACCTACGGCCTGGAGATCTGGTGATTGCCTAGTATCCTGATCAGATGGAGGATGCGCCAACTACCTCTACCCGACCATTACACCTCACACTCAGAGTGTCGAATTATACATTTTACACGCTAAACAACATATCAAGAGTGGAGCTGTAATACCATCAAAGCTGGTTATTTGTGTTACGTTCATGACATTGATCACGTGGCAGACAATTAAGTTGGAACATTGAACACCTATACGTTATGAGTTGTAAACGAAGGCGAGTGTGCGTGCTCAATCCGCCTACGCTGCGGGGGGCCGTGGGACATAGGGAGAGCGCCATAGACGTTCTGGGACCCACTAGCCATCTGTGGAGCACACAAACAAAATTCCTAGCTAAAACGGAAAATTGCTTGTCCGATAGATGGAAGGCTGTGTCACATTGATACTAATATTAAGTCCCCCCTCCACCCCGTGAATGACCATCTCCTGTGATCGCTCATCAAGTTCAAAATATTTCCCTTATCGCGGAATTGGACCTGCCCCAAGTACCTCCTGCCCAGTGCATACCCTACGTGGCCGGTGCATACCTAGTTGGTTGCATACCCTACGGTGGGGATACCTACGGGGGTGCATACCTACAGTGGGTGATTACCTACGTGGTGCATACCACGGGGTCGATACCCCTACGTTGGGGTTGCATTACCCTTACGGGTTTCGCACCCCCTTCTTGAAATCCTGAATCCGCCAGCTGGGTGACTGCCTCTCGCCCTTTTACCTAACGGATAGGTGGTGCTCAGCCTACGGCCCTAGCGATGAGGTATGGGTAATTACGATAATAAAACACGTCAAACCAGTATTGAGCCCTTAACGTGACCAGCGAGTCACTAACCAGTGCCAAATGAGCCCACACTTCAGCGTCCCTATATCTACTGCACCCCTAGTTTCCTTTATGAGAAGGTACTGTGCACGCGCTGCCGACTTTACCTATTACACGCCATAGCCTACGCTGGGTGCATACCTACGTGGGTACATACGTGGGCAGTACTACGTACGTGGGTGCATACGCGGGTGCATACGTGAATGCATGCTTGCGTGTATACTCTCTGTCCTGCTCGCTCGCTCGATCGCAACCCCTTCTCTGACCGTCGGCTTATACCCCCTCTCTCTCTCTCGCTCTCTCTCGCGCTCTCTCGCGTGAAATGGTAGTTAAATAAAGACAGTAATTGTACAATGTTTAGCAAAGAAAATTGTGTGAAATAAAAGGGTTAACATATAGAAAACGCAGCGTAGCTTACGGAAAAATAACGCAAGTGGGCTGCCATGAATTAGCAGGACATTGTAAAATACATTAACCATGAGAATGTGCAAGGAAACATTATTGCGGATATATCGTATATGCAGAAGAACATTTCATGTTGTAGAGAGAAATTAGAAATATTTGCAAAATATTTTATTATAAAAAATTATTATAAATACAGCAATGCGTTTGTAGACTGGCATACACCCTCCAGCACGCATAGGTATTACATCGTATAAACCCCATACAGTACAATTACAACAGTACCCGAGTTTTTATAGGCGAACATAATAAGCATGACTTGAAAGAGTAGTACCACAGTTTTAACCACAAATACGGTTGTTACTATAGTTGTGGTTAATATACGGTTGTTACTTCTTTTTTATCATTAGACATAGCAGTCGTTTATCTACTGCGGCGAAATTCGGACTCGTCCTATTTACTCACATCTATGATGGCTTCCGATGCACTCACGGCCGCTGCCCACGCTTCCCTAAAGACGCGAAATGTGATATTCTCGCCTGCCGCACAGGTATTAATTATTCTCGCGTGATCTTGTTGCATTAATGTCAACATCGCTGATTGCACGTTGGGAAGACCTTGCTGGGATTACTGCAACATAATATCATCTGTTTAGGACGAGTAGCAATCATTGTCGCGAGATCTCGCGGTGCTTCTGACATTGCAGATTGCTTGTCGGAAGACCTATAGCTCGAAATGTTCTCAGATGTATGAAGTGTGTTTGACAAATACGCCTGTCTCTAAACGAACTAAGTTGGACTGAGAGTAATGCAGCTGCTACAGCATTTATGCCTATAACCACAGCATCAGTGTAAATTATTGATGTGATATATTGCCACTTTACATGGTGGAATGTTTGAAAACAATACTCAAATTCACAACGACGTGTTTCTTACGAAAGCACCGCAAGCTAATTCCAAAATTCGAAATTCAAAATATAAATGACTTTTGTGATCACTCAGACTATGCGCGTTGCCTCCTCCTCGGCTGACCACTTGAGAAACGGATTTCATTCCTTAGTTATATACCCAAAATTCGAAATTCGACAACCGAGATTTCAAAATCGAGTAAGCCTATACCGGGCTTTCGTAGTTGCTAACTGAATAAGTTAAGGCACTGAGTACTACAGCATAGGGACCAGGCGGGCACTCACTTGCCTTATGTCGAACTGTGGCACTCATCTGCTGGTGCTATCCAAATTAAAGGCAATAATGTAATTATTAATAAACTTATTCGTCTAAGTAAGCGAGATAACCTCACTACCGCGGAGACGAGTTTATACGTGTTTTCTACGCGTGCACACTAAATTATTGACTTTGCGCGATTTTTGTTTTATAAGCACCGTTTTTTTCGAACGTTCAAATCGCAATGTCGATTGATTTTCGCTATGTGTCCATCACTCCAGGCGAATAAGTCCATTAGAGTCATCCGTCAAACAAACAGTCAATTAACTGTGAAGGTGCTCGCCAGCGCCGGGAAAAAACGAACACGTTTTTTAAATCCATATCATGTAATAACGTTATAACGTCAGCGATTCTCTATTTACGAGGACACGAATACTTAGCGTAGATAGGAAAAGGGGGCGAGAGAGGAGCAGACAGAGAGAGAGAGATAGCGAGAGAGAGAGAGAAAGAGAGAGCGAGAGAGAGAGAGAACGAGAGAGAAACAGGGAGAAAGAACGAGAGAAAGAAAGCGAGCAAGAGAGATATATAGAGCGAACGAGAGAGAGAGACAGTGAGAGAGAGAGAAAAAAAAGAGAGAGAGAGACAGAGAAAGAGACAGACAGAGAGAGAGAGAGAGAGAGAGAGAGAGAGAGAGAGAGAGAGAGAGAGAAAAGTGGGAAGAGAGAGA
>NW_014577184.1:408142-416090 GCF_000485595.1 Priapulus caudatus | reverse complement strand
GAGAGAGCCCCGGTAGAGAGAGCGAGAGGGAGAGAGGGAGACGAAGGACTGATGACGAGACGAGGGTGGTCATGTTGGGCATGAGGGAAGGATGAGAGAGAGGAAATGGCGAGAACCGAGAGGAAAAAGTACGAAAGGCGCCCGTAGCTGGAGGCCGGACGAGACGGCAGAGCAGCAGACAGAGAGCAGACAGACAAGACGCGAGGGAGAGAGACGATGGACGAGAGCGGAGGACGCACTCGCACCACGAGAGATCGAGACCGAGGAGGAGGAACGCAGAGACGTCGGAGAGAGACTGGAGAGGAGAGAGGCAGAACGGAGAGAGAGACGCTGAGGAGAGGTCCGGGACAGAGGAGAAACCAGAGAGAGATGGAGAGAGAGAGACGAGAGGCCCCGGAGAGAGACGATGGAGAGAGACCGCGAGAAGGTGAAGCACCGAGGGGAAAACACGACAGCAGACACACCCACTATCAGCACACGAGATGGAAGAGAGCAGAAGAGAGGAGCCTAGAGAGAGAGATGAAAGAGAGAGAGAGGAGATTATGTATAGAGCATGAGAGAGAGACCGAGACGAGAGACGAGAGAGGAGAGCAGAGAGAAAGAAGAGAGACTTCAGAAGCAGGAGAGATTTGAGAGCGAGAGACGGAGCGAGAGAGAGACGCTAGAGCGAAGAGAGGAGAGACGATGCAGGATGAGAGAGACGAGTAGAGAGAGAGGATCGAGAGACACGCGTTTGAGGCAGCGCCGCCTGACCTTTTCCTTCGCCTCGAATAGAGAGCAGATGAGAGGAGGAGAGAAGACGAGAGGAGAGCAAACGGGGGGCCGACACCAGTCTCCTGCGCTCTCCATGATTGCTGATTTATTCACGATGTGATGCTTAAACAGGATGCTGCTATATTGCCCATTATTTTGGTTGTTTATTAGTATAATTTATTTTTAACTCCCCGTGGTTATTAATAAAAATGGTTATTAAATTCGGTTATCTTTTAGAAATGTCCGAAGAACGCGCCAACGGACTCATATGACACAGCGGCCGGCGCGCACAACACACAACCGCGCGTACACGCGCAACATACATGCACACACACACACACACACACACACACACACACACACACACACACACACACACACACACACGCGCGCGCGCGCGCGCGCACGCTCTCACGCACGCACGCAGACACGCACGCAGACACGCACGCAGACACGCACGCAGACACGCACGCAGACACGCACGCACGCACTCGCACACGCACACGCACACGCACACGCACACGCACACGCACACGCACACGCACACGCACACGCACACGCACACGCACACGCACACGCACACACACACACACATGCACACACAAGCACGCACGCACGCACGCACATGCGCTATACGCGCACACGTCTAAACATGCACTAAGCTTAAACGTCTAAGCATATCGCGCGCACCATTGTTACTGTGCTGAATAGTTAATGGTAGCTTTTGCGCAAATGAGCGTGCAGGTAGGAAGTGGATTAAGGTGTCATTAATGACCTGATTGCATCTAGAGTCTCTTTCTGAACATATCTTTTATGTCGCTGCATTGCCCTGCCCCCTGGTGATAGGAAACTCAATGAATGTGTGATACGCACGACTGCAGTGGCCGGCGTAATAACCTTTCAGATCAATGAATTTATATGAGTCAAGTTATATGTGCGGGTTGGCGTACGTGCGTGTAGGGTGCACTTACGTGTGCGTATGAGAGTGTGCGTGTGTTTGTGCGTGCGCGTATGCAGCATTTACGTGTGCGTGTGCGTGTGCGTGTGCGAGTGTGTATGCGCGTATATGCATGTGGGTGTGCGTGTGCGTGTGCCTGCGCGTTAGTGCATGACATTGAACTTGTGGATATAGTTACTCGACTACTGTACTTGCATTTATTTATCATTTGTATCAAAAGGTCGAACATAAGCAGCTTTACTCGTATGATGACCATGAGGTTGATGCATTGTAATTCTAGGATATATTCGTAATGCTGCACTCTAAGGTATTGCAAAATGTTCAAAAACCCAATCAACTCTGAAATCCTTCGGACAGATTTCAAAGTAAATACGACAAGACGTAGTGTGACGTGGCGCGAGATGGCGTGATATGGCGTGACGTGGCGCGACATAACATGGCAAAACAGGACGTTACGTACCGTAGCGTTGCCTCTGGGGCAGCTGCTCCTGTCCCTAGATTTTGGAGAAAATTATAATAAAATCGTAATAAATATTTCCAATCTAAAATATCTAAAATAAATGTAAATCAACGTGTATAGTCAGACATCCATGAAACCTTTGTCACACATGCATCCGTGCCTCATTGTGCACATTGCTGCACGTCTCCCTCGTTATTACCCAGCTGGTACACGGCATTTTGCCACCTTAATGGGTGTCTTCATGTTACGCACCTGGTCGACCTAATTTCTTCTGTTGTTATAGTAGGAAAACCTGGATTCATTCCAGGCTGAATCAACTAATCATGTAAGAAGATGGAGGGGGGAACGGGTATTTTCGGGACGCGGGATTGGCCATTTTAATTAGCTGGGAACTGGGAAATGTCAGATAAATTTTCCGTGATTCGGGAACAGAAGTCTATCGGGACGTGGGAAAGACCTTCTAAAATTGTCTGGGATCTGGGAAAATTGTGTCAATTTGTCGGGATTTCAATTTCTGCGCTAATATTTATTTTATTTTTTATTTTTTTATTTGTTTTTATTAATTATGCCCAGATAAATAATAGTATGTAAATATTAGTATTTATGTAGTGTTTGAAAACCTAAACTACTGAATTTCCTGAAACATGTCTACATAATTTCCTGGGAACTGGGAATTGGGATTTTATTTTACTGGGAACTGGGATATTGAGTGTTTTTTTCTGGGAAAGTGGGAATGTACCCCCCAGTTCTCCCCCCCCCCCTCAGGATGTACGCCAGGATAAAAACTGTATATAATAGTGTTAATGGCTGTATGCTCTGTCGTGATTTATTTGACAAAATATATTGCCATGCCAACGAGTGCCTAGGTGCTAGGTGCCTATCGGTGATGCGGTTGATTCATGGTGTATAGGCATATAGACGCTTATAGAAACCTACGTAATACATGTGAGAAAGTGACTATGACGGCTCAAATGACAATTAAATTCTTCACAAAAGGCCTACGACATGATTAACTCTGACTTTTTCTGTGATAGTCCGGGATGTGATAGCTTGGGATATAATGGCCATCTGGGCCATAGTGGACCAAGGTTAGACCAATGATAGCATTGGTGTAACCGCCATTTTATATGCACCTGCAAAGACGGCCGTTTGAACGGAGTAGATCGAAAATAGATTCTGCACATGTGTTCTTCCTTATATATATCATACAAATATTTTTTTATAGACTGTAACACGCGCACGCGTATACACAATGCTGAAATGTCACTCGGTGTGATAATGAATTGCAACGTTCTTCTCTTTCCCCATCGCGTACATTTTTGCAAGACGATGCTGGTTAGATGATATCGCTGAAAGCTGAGTAGCCGACTCGATGTGACATAATGAAGGCAAGCCGCACGCGCCGCGCATACACGAATTACCTGTTCTTCTGCTTGTTCTTCTGCTAGGTCAATGTTTTGCGACATGCACGCCATCTATTGGCAATATAAACCATCTTTGTTCGCTTTGATGGCAGCACGAGTTATTGCGACATTTTGTCAGAAAAATACATACTGACATTAAATATTTTGACAATAAACAGCAGACACTTTTGATGGTCGACATTATAACATGTTTATTACCTGAAATTTGAAATGTTGACATTTTGTTAGAATATATTTAGAATAAGACATTTGTATAGTGCACTACTGATAGACTTAGGCTTTCGTTTATTTCTGCAACCTCAGGACGTTAGATTCCCCACTTAATAAGGTGTCCTTCAATACGCCGTTGGCCTTGTAATAATATATTACACCATGCAAGCTGTTTGTGGCGATCCCCTGATAGTGTTACAATATACCCAATATATGTAGTAAAATATACCGGGTAAAATATTCCGGCTAAATAGTAAATTATACCTGGAACATGTAGGGGTATATATGTCAAGTTGCTCATAAACGTGGGGTGTCTCTATTTCACGCTTCTATTCCTTTTTTATTTTATCTGTCCATGTTAATTGTGATATACCTCAACTCAAATGTCGTGCATCAGATGGCGCATGACGTCATACAGAATATTTTCTAATACCAAAATGTTCTAATATGTTCAAATATCTAAATGATCTAATATGTTCCAATATCTATATGTTCTAACATGCTCTAATATCTATATATTCTCGCATGGTCTGCTGTATATATTCTAACATGTTGTTATATGTAAATCTTCTAACTTGTTCTACTATCGATATATTCTAACATCTCCTTATATCTATATGTTCCCGCATGGGCTGATATCTATGTTCTAACGCCTCCTTATATCTATATGTTCTAACATGTTCTAATATTTATATGTTCTCGCATGGTCTGCTGTATATATTCTAACATGTTGCTATAATATTATGTAAATCCTCAACTTGTTCTACTGTCTATATGTTCTAACATCTTCTTACATTCACATGTTCTAACATTTTCTCATGTCGATGTATCGAGCGACCTTTTAAATAAGAGATGCCCTACCTAACACTGCGCCTCTGCACGAAATCCGAGATTGACCGACAACGCAAAATCACACAAAGGCCCCCTCCGGCCAGCAATTAATACAATCCTCAACAATACAGCCTCGCAGGGGCCGAGTTACCCTCCTCCAGAGTGCCTGTTGTTATTACAGATGCTTGCAAGTGGACGAGGTATTAAGTGGATCGGGTCAGAAAAAGGCAAACATGCGGTAGTCGGCGTCAGAGAGGCGCTGACGTTGATGACAATTGTTGAATCGAGTGCGTAAACACTAACTATAGCTCAGAGTAAACCAACCAGTCTCCGTCCCTGGTGACCGCGTAAAAGCCCGCAATATCTACAGTCAAACTAGTATATATGGGGCTCAGTGTGACAGGTGTCCGTTCTATAGAGGTGGTCGCAGTGTGCATGTAACTGCGACGCCAGGGAAATGCCAAAATAGTCCTATATATAGACGGCTGTCCGATTTGTAGAGATGTCGATGAACACAGGCTCCCGAGAGTAATGTCTCTGAAATATTTCCCTACGAAAATCGCACGCCTGCGTCTGGAAACGAGGCCTTTAGCAATACACACTATTATAGCCTTACTATACCTACTATAGCCTTACCTATACTGCAACCCATCATCGCTCAATATTATTTGCGATTCTATCGATTAGTTACGTAGCTGCGACCTGCTCGATTCACTTGCTTAGACGGAGCCGGAATACTCGTACACCGGCACCCACTATCACAGCTCCTGTAACTCGTGAACTCGTTGTCTCTCGCATCCTGTTCATGTCATTCGAGTTCACTTTCCATTTCAGTTTTAGACAAAGAAGCGCATTTTACTGGGACTGACTCCAGTTACTCGACGATTTACGCATTTTTTCACGAAGCCAAACTGCGGATGCATTATATCAGGAGTAGATAATAGGGAATTACTACACTTCCTTATTATCTACTCCTGATTATATATATACGGGTATACCCGTCGCAGAGCTGGTTGGCAAATGTTGGCGCGAAATATCAAAGGGCGTTCGCGAGGTTTCCATATCGTGACAACCGCACGCTCCGGTGATGACTTTGCATTCATTGGGGAATATCTGTTACAATTCAGCGCTGAGTGCAGGTCACGCGTCGTTACGATGTGCGCGCGCGCGCGCGCGTTTGTGTGTGTGTGTGTGTGTGTGTGTGTGTGTGTGTGTGTGTGTGTGTGTGTGTGTTTATATATGTGTGTGTGTAGGGAGGGGGGCGTGAGCTCTATGTTGTCCCCGTGTGCGCTGCGTATGTGAGGTGTGTGTGTGTGAGTGTGTGTATGTTGCTGTTGTCGTGCGCGCGCCACGCGCTGCGCGTGTGTGTGGGTGTGTGTCCGTCGGCGCGTGTGCGTGCGGTGTGTGATATGCGTCGCGCTGCGTGAGTGTCAGTTAGGGAGAAAAGAAGCGAGAAGGACGAAGAAGGAGAAAGGGGATAGATAGATGCATGTAGCACAAGCAGAGAGAGGGAGAAAGACAGCGACGAGAGAGAGGGGAGAGAGACGACTGAGAGAGAGAGAGAGCAGACAGACAGAGAGAGGCTGGGGAAAGCAATGAGAAGAGAGAGAGGAGCAGAGAGATGAGAGACGAGAGAGAGAGACAGACGTCGGGAGAGAACGACAGCGAAAGAGAGAGAGAGAAAGAGAGAGAGAGAGAGAGAGAGAGAGAGAGAGCAAGAGATAGAGGGGGAGAAAGTCAGGGAGAGCGAGGGCGAGAGAGAGAGTGTGTGTATGCGTGCGTGCATGATGTAGGGAATGGGGGCGCGTATACTCACGTCGTTGCGTGTTTAGTGTTTATAGCACTCCGCATACACGCTCACAACGCACGCCATCTCGGCTCCCCAGACTTGTCGCTAACACTGTGCCCCGCTGACTGCTTAACGAACTAATACGATTACCTTGCTTTCATCTGCCGTAAGGAAAAGCGACCCTTGTGCGCATCTGAAATCGTCACTTACTGCTGCGTCGCATTTGTTACTCGCGAGCGCGCGCGGTCCCGGGAGAAATCTCGCGTTAAGCAGTGAATAAGCGATCAATGGAAGCGCAATAATCAGGATATGCTAGCTGAGATAGAATCGTTCACTTTACGCTTTCCTTTGTATGTTATTGGTAGATACTGTATTTTATTTCAAAACCGCGATACGGTTATGCTAGTTTTAAGGGGGGTCTGAGCTTTAACTAAAGATTGTAATTTTTCATTTTTCAGGGGAATCACGTTTTTTTGCAAAATGTAGAAGAGAAAGATAGGTAAAGATTTTTTTACGCATGGAATGAAATGAATTTCACCGTTCGGCGTTCGTTCTGGTTGGTTTAGATCGCGGGTGGGAATACGCCAGATAACCGTCATATTGCATTATATCACGTTGTCGTAGAGACTCTTGGTTATGTCCTATTTGGTGACGTTCCACGCGGCGAATGTATGCATGCAGGTCAAGTGAGGTCTCGTGAGGAGATGCAACCAACACCTGCTATGCATGATTGATCACCAATCAGGACCGGCATTAATAAGTCAAGAGATCGGCCATGTTTTTGCATCGATTGGAATTCGCGTGTTCTTACGAACATAACAATGATAACATCCTTAACGACACGAATTTATCACAGCGGAAACAATATTCCCTCGCCGCCACTCATTACCGTGAGAGAGTAGAACACGCATAATATACGCGGGCGCGTCTGCTGTATACGTGCCCGACGTGTTACATGACGACAACTGACGGCTATCCCTCGTCGTAATGGAGTAGTTTATCACTGCCAACACGCAAGAGTTATGCCCAACACGCGCCCAGTTTTCCACTCATTACTTACTATAGCAGCTCTTACCAACGTCAAACCAGCGTACCTAACGCTCTACCGCATATATAGTAGTTGATCTAATCAGGAGTGTATAATATCTGTCTATCTATATTATACACCAAATATACCACTCCAAATATCATTATAAACGTTGGCGAATAAAAGAAAACGTTTTGGATATTCTACGAAAACTGCCGGCGACTGTATAGTTTTTTTCTCCTGATTGAAACGCACACCTGTTGGGATCAATAAGTGCGATGTACAATAGATTTATGTGTATCGTGCAAGTGGCTATATAGTTCGAGTAGAGATCTCTGCGTACAGAGTACAGCACTTTGCCTTCCCATCAGGAGAGAGCGAAGAGAAATGTGATGTCCATATTATTGATGCGGCTTACATATTATTGATGTTACTCTCTCTCTCTCTCTCTCTCTCTCTCTCTCTCTCTCTCTCTCTCTCTCTCTCTCTCTCTCTC
>NW_014577184.1:395551-407012 GCF_000485595.1 Priapulus caudatus | reverse complement strand
ACACAGTCACTTGCTTCCGTTGCCTACTCCTCCATTCGTTGTCTCCGTGCGAATGAGAAAAAAAATGTGCCATACGGCCCCCCGCATTTCGATCAATTTGTCTCGTGTCGACGTCAAGTTCGATTTGTCTCGTGCCGACGTCATGTTCGATTTGTCTCGCGCCGACGTCACGTTCGATTTGTCTCGTGCCGACGTCAAGTTCAAGAGCTTCCCTCGACGTGCTAATAATTAATCTACTGTGAAGCAGTCGTAACCACCGCTATGTACGACAACATTATATAATATACATAATACCAAGAGCTAATGAATACCTTTTATTAGTACTTATTAGCTCTTGATAGGTATTTATTACCTCTTATAGGTATTTCTTAGCTATTGATAATACGTAACCTTGCGTGATTACAGCGTTTACAGAAACCCTCGTTGTGTAACCGATCGCGAACGTGGCCGTTAAAAGACCTTATGATATCAATTTCAATTCGAAAAAAACGAAGACGGACGGGGGCGTGGCGACGTCTGATTACTAGATGAGAGTTGCGCTAGCCTTGAGGTCAGCAAACGTTGCAATGCTGAGTTGATATTAAGCCATTTCCCTATAGAGATGACTCCTGATAAACATAACAAAGTACATATATGCGGAGTACAGAGTATATACATACAACAATATGCGGACGTATGCAACGCCTCGCAAATCCGTTCGGTACTAGAAACATTTTTTTTAAAGAAAGACCGTAATCGCTTTTTTATTGCTATGCAGTCAATCCCGTATATAAGAGTCATTTGAAGGCGAAAACAACCTTTATAGGCAGGTGTCCGTTCTATGGAGGTGGTTTCACCGCACAGGTGCCAATGGAAGGAAATATCGAAAGTATTCTTATAGTACAAGTGTCCTACCTATCTATAGAGGTGATTCCATTGTAGTGCTGCCAACGGAAACGCCAAGTGACCTTTACAGGCAGGCGTATGGTCTACAGAACTGACCGCTAACACAGGTTTCATTGTCTATCGTAGCGTTGAGCAACACAAACAAATGCCATTAACCTGTTAGCGATGTAACGCGAATGAATTTCTCGGCGAATGCGAGCAAAGCTATGCAGTGCGCGGAGCGTGCGAAAAGAACGCTGCATGTATATAATTATATTTGCGTTAGAAAGGCGATGGCTGGACGTTGCTGCCGTGGACAAATGCTGTGGTTTAAGCGTGGGTTTGTGGGGTTGTGGTGCGTGTTATCAGGGAACGCACGGCGACGGGGCAAGCGAGGGGGCTCTCTGGGGTTCGGTTCTGCCTTGTCGTTCCGGTGCGTGGAGTTTGAGGTCGAGATCTCGAGTTGTGCTCATGCACGCACGCACGCACGCACGCACGCACGCCGCCACACGGCAAAAGCGGCAGCAACTCCTGCTAACTAGAGCATTTCAAGGTTATGCTTTAGACGGGCACGGGTCGCTGCGCACAGCTGCCGGCGCGCGCCTAACTCGATACGCCCCGCCGACGTGGTCAGCCGCCGAGTTGTCAGTCTACGCCGTTAGAGACGTTGAAGACGTGGACGCTGTTCGTTCCAGAGCGAGCGGAGGCCATTGGTAGAGCCGTCCCCGCCTGCCTGCACACGCCGCGATCTCCCCCTCACCCCACCCTTCCCCCCACACACCCAGCTCTACCAGCGTGCGTGCGTGCGTGCGTGCGTCGGTGCGTGTGCAGAGAGCGTGCTGACTGCGCTGCTGGTTCATCTCTGCTCTACTAAACTCTGCTGCTGCTGGCGCTATAGGTGTTAGCCGCGCTATCGTTCGCTCGCTCGCTGGTTCGCAGCCGATGCGCACGTGAAAAGTGAAAGCTGCCCCGATTTTGTGTGGCTGCGCGCGGGAGAAACTCGTGTGCGTGCGTGAGACCGTTTTGTTCGTCTGTCTACATATCGGCTTGGCGGCGTCTGCGAGGAGCGTATGGTGTCAGAGGAGCTGCACGCGTGCAGACGGAAGGAAGAGTTAGCAGCTCTGCGAATCGTGCACACACGTGCGTGCGTGCATCTGCGTGCGTGCGTGCATCTGCATGCGTGCGTACCGAGTGGAGTTCTGTGCGTTCAAGAACATAGCGAACGTGGAATGTGATTCGCGAGTGTTGATAGAAGCTGGCTTGCAACCAGACGTGACTCTGTTCGGCTCTCTGTAGAGTGTGACTACGTCTGTGTGCGTGCGTACGTGCATGCGTGCATCTGCGTGAGTGAGTGAAGCTCGAAGCGTGAAGCGTGAAGCGTGAAGCGTTTACAAGTGGCCGACGCGAGATCGGTATCCGAGATCCGAATCGGTATCCGTGAATCGTGTCTACGTGCTGCGTTCGGTCTTGCTCACTGTGCTGTCTACACTACTGCGGCGCGTGCACCACGTCGGTCGGGAGGAACCCGTGTCCGCCCAGCTGCTTCCCTGTTAGCCATCCCTCTCGCTCTCTCCCTATCTCGCTGCTAGCCAAGATCCCGGAGGGAACACGATTCGATTTGCGCAGCGGTGCGAAGACTCGCTCCCGCGGAGTCACAGGTCCTGGATTACATCTAGCGTGTGTTGCCGACGCAAAGGAGCTAGCGAGGCGCACGCGAGACGAATTCACTTCACACGCGCGTCGAGGGTAGCTGGAGACAGTTAGACGGACATATTCGAGGTGTGCGCCCTTCGCCGATTTACGTGGCTCGTGGGAATCGCGTTGATTGAAAGGTGAAGACGGTGTTTAGGAGAGCGATTCGCGCAGCCGCCAGCAGAGGCGCAGCTAGTAGACGCCCATCATCGTTTCGCAGTCAGGCTCGCTGCTCGTAATAATAGCTGTCTATCTCGCGCACGCTCTCTCTCTCTCTCTTTCCATCCCGCCCTTCCTCCCCCTCTCTCTCACTCTCTCCCTCACTGTCTTCCTCTCCCCCTCTCTAATCCTCTGCCACAGTCTTGCCCGCTCTGTGCCCCCTACATGGTGATTTCTTCCCGTTTTAGCGGACGACTTCTAACCCGCAGGCTAATGGCAGCAGGGCGTCAATAGTCTCGGCTTTTCCCTTTTAGCCTAACGACGTCTAAATCGCAGTTTTTTAGTCCCTTCCAACGCAGAGAGCTTCGACAGACGCTAATCTCTCCTCTGCTCCCTTCTACCTCCTTCGTTTTCATCGAACGCCTACATTCGCTAGCGCCCGCGACCTGCTACGATATCGGAGAAATCTGTGAAGGTGCCATTGCAGGCTGCCTGCTAATTAACGCTGTGGTCTATGTATCGATTTAGGACGACGACGCAGCATCATTCGGCGGCTTCAGCTTTAGCTTCAGCATTCATTCGTTCATTCACCGGCCGTGTGCCCCGGTACGTTTGTGCATCGTCGTGGAGCACACAAACACACACTCTCCTCTTCTCTCTCTGCCGCTCTCAGCTGTCACCTCGTTGAGCGAAGATGTACAAGTATTGGCGCAGCTGATCAGAGTCTGAGTCGATCTGATTCAATGTGAATCGATTTGTTTCGCATCTCAGTGAACCGGCCACGCGCTCGGCTGACCTGCGTCCAGACTCGAGTGTTCGGGGAAAAACCAGGCAAGTGTTACTGGTGAGAAGCGAGTAGCAGGCGGATCAATCACAGGATTCACTCACTGGAAGGAACTACGCACGCGTATGTATATACATATATTTTATGTGTATGGATAAACCGCATATATATCAAGAAGCGGATACTCCTTCGGCAAAGGTTCCCGCGTGTCTACTGCACGTGGATGGTTTACATGACGCCAGAGGTCGCCACTTCAATCCGCATTCGTCCGACGACAACCGGACGAGATATCCGATTGCAGAGTGAGATTGACGCGATATCTCGTTGATCCGTATATTACTTGTTCCACGACAACTAGGCGAGAGAAAGCAGAGTGAAATAGAGCCGCTATAGCCAGTGACCGTGGAGGGAAAGTGATCAACTGTCTACGGAAACGCGAAATCCGGTCGCTGAGTGAAATAGAATCGCGATCCCTTCTATACCTATATTTGTTCGACGACAACTGGAAGATATATTTGCTTGCAGAGTGAAATACAAGCGTCACAGACAGTGCCCGCGGGTAAAGTCATCAACTGTCTAAATCAACGCAGTCTGCCGCGCGGAGATTGCTTTGTGGGGTGTTGCCTGCAGCACACCTAGGCGAGCGAGCGCTTCACACACACACATATACACACACACAGCAACACACACACACCACACACACACACATCACACACACCACACACACACACACACACACACACACACACATCATCCCTTAAGCCGGCCATCCTCCGCTGGCAGACAGTGAAGCCTGCGAACCACGGTTGCCATGATGAGGGAGAGGCTGAAGAGGAACCAATCAATGGACAGTCGGATCCACGGTAGCCGCCTGCGGTCTCCGTCCGAGGAGAGGAACCTGGCACCTGACTGGAGATACTACAGCCGCTATCAGAGCCAGTTCAGTGGGAGGCTGCCCTCGTCCAGACTCGTTCCGGTCCCGAGGTGAGTGATGAGTCACTACTACAGAGTTTACGCGCGTGAGGCGAAGGCTTGAGTCGTCTCCGTGGGACAGTAGATCAAATCAAGCCCGTGTGGTTTGGGCGAGCTGATTATTTGGTGCCATACCCGAGCTACAAACTTTTCGATAAACTCGCATACGCACGCACGCACTCACGCACGCACGCACATATATGAGTGTGTGCGTGTGTGTGTTTGTGTGTGTGTGTGTGTGTGTGTGTGTGTGTGTGTGTGTGTGTGTGTGTGTGTGTGTGTGTGTGTGTGTTTGTGTGTGAGCGTGCGAGCGTGTGTGTGTGTAACTGTGTGTGTGTAACTGTGTGCATGTGTGTGTGTGTGTGAAGTGTAAGCCTGGGCCGTCTCTACGGGACGCAGATTCAATGTGCTATCCCCCATGCGGATTTAACGAGCTTACCACTTGATCAGTCGACGCCATTCGGCTATAAAGTTAGCGAAGAAAGTACATGAACCCGGTTCAGGCTTGATCTTACAGCTTCTACACTCGTACACGGTGCAACGAGTATCATAACACGGGGGTACGTGTGCGCATGCATGCACAGATGCTCTCTTCTCCTCGAATCTGGCTTCTGGTGTTGCATATAAACCGTTGTTTAATCGGCTTGAATAGCAGAGTTTATGTAGTATATAGCTCTCATTAAACTGGCACATGTTTTGGAACAACCTATATATATATATATATATATATATATACAGACACATAAAACCCACACTGGAGAGCTCTATACCAGCTCGTCCTATCTTGAAATCGCGCAAAAAACAACTGCCTCAAGGTTACAACAAACTACTATATAAAAAAACACGCAAACGTGTCTTTTCTGTTCTTCACTTCTTTCGGCTCATTCGATGCGCCGGCTGTAACGTTCCAGTTCTCGCATCGCCGCTGCAGACTGTTACCAAAACGCGTTGCTTCAACCAGCCATCAATTAAACTAGCGTACATGCGCCTCCGGCATCTCTCTCTCTCTCTCCTCACTCTCCTCTCTCTCTCTTCTCTCTCTCCCTATTTTTATCTCTCTCTGCACTCTCTCTCTCTCTGCTCTCTCTCTGCTTTCTTCTCTCTCTCTCCCTCTCATCTCTCTTCTCTCTCTCTCTCTCTCGCCTTTCTCCTCGATGCGCGCGCGCCTCTCTCACTCTCTTTTTATTCTATCTATCTAATCTATCTATCTATCTATCTATCTATCTATACTATCTTCACTCGTATCTATCTATCTATCTATCTATCTATCGATATCTAATCTATCTTATCTATATATCATACTCTATCTATCTATCTATCAATATCTATCTATCTATCTATCTATGCTAATCTATCTATCTATCTATCTATCTATCGATCTATCTATCTATTTATCTATCTATCTTTCTATCTATCTATCTATTTATTTATTTATCTATCTATCTATCTATTTGCCATCTCTCTCTCTCTCTCTCTTACTCTCACCCTCTTTCTCTCACTCTCACTTTCTCTCTCTCACACTCTCTCTCTCTCTCTCGCCCTCTTGCCTTACCCTCTCTCCTTATCTATCATCTTTCAGTTTCGCTCTCTTTCTCGCTATCTCGCTCACGCTCTTATGTTAGTCTTCATCTGTCCGACTCTCTTTCTCGTGACCCCTTCTCTCTCTCTCTCTCTCTCTCTCTCTCTCTCTCTCTCTCTCTCTCTCTGTCTCTCTCTCTTTCTCTCTTTCTCTCTCTTTCTCTCTCTCTCTTTCTCTCTAGCTCGTTCAATCGTTCTCTCTTCCTTCGGCCAATCGTCATCACACGTTGCATGCGGTCGCCAGCATGACACGGAGGTGGCTGGCCTGTTATAGTACGTCACAGTCAAAAGCGTCCTGATGGGGTACCCCAAATCCAAGTTCACAGTAGATACATTTCTCATTTTCTAGTGCTCAGTAACTATTACCATTTCGCACTAGAATTTTTCTGTCAATTATATTTTAAAGTCAAGCCGAGGTGGCTTAAGAATTCGTGCAGGTATCAATGCAAAATCAAATTGCCGTGACACGTGCGTGCGGTAAGATTGCGTGTTGTAGATGAGCATTTGAAACGGTTTATTATTACATTTCTAGGTAGAATTACTGGGTGATAGATAGAGTCCATAAACATTAAGACTTTGGCAGAAAAAATCCCGCTTGTGTTATTGAAGAATCATTTTATTATTGAAACGCCCCAAGTGCCTGCGTGTTTAGTCGTTGACAATGGTTGGATGGTGGCTGTGTATCTGTGGCAGTACAGGTCGCAGGGAGTAGTATATAGCTGCATTCCGTACGGGATGCCAACCCACCAACATGAGTCACGACAGTGGTGGGAGCTTTGCGGGCTTTTGTGATTCAGGTGCTAAGTAGAGCAGACGCCTAACGGCCGCGCGCGCATGCGCGTAATTCTATCGAGGTCGCACAGAGACTTTTCCTTTCGCCTCTTAATGCGCCATTTGCAATTCGAGATCTTCGTTTCCATGGTCTCTTACAGCGGGGTGTTACTGTGCGGTAAAAGTGGTTAAGGTGTCGCATTTTTGGCGGCAATGTGAAACGTGCGTCATTATGTCACCAAGGTTTGGCAGGTGGCAATGCCACAGCGATGTGTAATTGACCGAGTGCAGGTTTTAATGCGTTGCGTGTTCGTGACACAACATCCTTGGGCACACGCTGCGTGATTATAGCGCAGCAAGGTTGACAGGTGACACTGGCGAAATGTGACACTGGTCGCCTTTGCGTAATAATTACCAGGGGGAATGTGACACCGCAGTATTGTAATGCGACATGAACAATCAAACCTGGGTTAGCGGACACCTTCACAGAACGGGCACCTCTCTATAAAAGACACTCTAAGTTTACCTTGAATCGTAACTTATACATACCGTGAACCTATCGAACGTACACCTGTCTATAAAGAATACCTTCAGCGGTTTCTTTTGTGCGACATTCTTACACTGGTTCGACTGCATAACGAATCTAAGAAATCTCACGCTTGCATAATTGCATGCGTGCTATATAGACCAGTGCACACCGGCTCCACGCGCATGCATTCTCAGGCGAAGCACGCCCGCACCACCGTTTGTCCTCGTAACCTTGCTGGTTTACGACGTATTGACGTTAGGTTCAACTCCGTTGTACTACATTGTTTGTTCGCGGCTGGCAAATCGCTCCTCGAGCCGTAGTAATGAGGCCATCTGATCATATTCCCTGCTTCATTGGTAGCCGCAAACACTTTTGCTAAACCGCTCCGCATGTAAAGGAAAGACGTGGGCCGTCTCTACACGCGACGCAGATCCACTACTTTGTCCCGTGTGGGATTAATAAGCTTATCGGTGGATGGCATTGAGCCATAATGTTGGCAGTAAACGAAAAGTAATGAAGAGAGAAATTATTCGGTAGTTTCTCAGACCACACAGAAATAATCTGCCGTGGAAAGAATAGAAGGGTACACTGCATTCATATAATCTCAACACCATTCAACCATATGGACTTATCCTACGTGTTGACATCCAAGGATGGACTGACGATTTGAACCCGCGTAACACGAGTCATGTAATTCCAGCGCTAGGTTAGTGTGCTCACCTAGGGTTTCCTCTTTTATTCATACACATCTGCCAAACGGCCGGCGACTTGCCGCCCTCTGCAAGACTCGGCATGCGAACGGACAACTATGAATGGCGGATTGAAATAAATTCATCGGATATTTAGTTGATAGTATGAACTGTAAACAGGTTCATATTGAAATATATCCTAATTTTTTAACG
Source organism: Priapulus caudatus (assembly GCF_000485595.1). Taxonomy (NCBI): domain Eukaryota; kingdom Metazoa; phylum Priapulida; class Priapulimorpha; order Priapulimorphida; family Priapulidae; genus Priapulus; species Priapulus caudatus. The sequence continues at coordinate 398,761 of NW_014577184.1, read as the reverse complement.
TACCTGCATAACAGTTTTGATCACTGTCAGCGATCTTTATCAAGTGTCGTCATCATAGGTGGCATGCAGTCGATGACGTAGTATCCGCGTGACGTCACGCGGATACTACGTCATCGACTGCCACCTATAATGACGTAGGTCACTTGATAAAGATCGCGGACAGTGATCGAAACTGTTGTGAAGGTACGTTAAAAAATTCGGATATATTTAAATATGAACCAGTTTACAGTTATAAATGGCTGATTTGACACAGGCAAAATTTGCATGGGTGCCATCTCAATACTGCTCTCTTGCGTTGCTTTGACGACGCAATGACAAATATTTAAAAAAATTGTAAGACAAACTCGTCGTCATATTAAGGGGTTGAAAACGCATAGAGATTTTAATTTATTTTGGCTCAATATTTAAAGAGATTCTTCGGCGGAACAAGCCCGCTGACTTGCCCACGGACTTCTCTCAACATCATGCGGACGAACAAGCACCATAGCAGGCGCTGCTATAAAAACTATTACTTTCGGGCCCAAGGTTGGTAGCGATATTTGGTCAGCGAAAGGGGAAATACGCGCGCCGGATATCACATCGGTGACTCATGTTGGCGACACCTGTCACCATTGCACGCGTCGCGACGCCAAAACATACACTCCGCCGTAGACACGCCCGAAGCAATATCGCTACACGCCGCCTAGACTCACGCTTATATATATTTCACTATACGCCGTGACTATACATATACGCACGTAGAATTAGTACTATACAGTTATATACGCTCTCATCTAGAACGTGTAGGCGATATCGTACGCTGCGCTATAACGTCGCATTTCGAATATGCTATTGGGAGGGGAGGACAGGGCGGTATTTATATCGTGGTCGTAAACACTGGTTCTCCGTTCTCCGGTGCGATACGCTCACGCACAAGGCTGTAAACTACCGCCCACTTTACGCGGAGAGCCACCAATGTCGCAGTGTAGGCCTACTGTGCGCCCGCTGACGCACAGCCGTGGTCTTTGTTACTCGGGCAGTCATGCTAATTACTCAATTGCCCCGCGCCTTTAATTGTCATTGTCGGCGCTCGTAATGTCGTCTAATTGGTCGCCACGTCCTCGGCTCGCGTATGCGACCGCGGCCCTGGGCTGCCGTGCCGCTATTGCCTATCGCCTGCACATCCTGCGTATGCAGAAGAAGGTATATTGATGGGGTGATGAAGGCGCGATGCGTGAAATTGCCGCGGTTTGAAACGTTAACGTGAAAAGCCTTAATTCTTTTTAATCGGTCGCGATTCTTTGAAAGACCCGATGCGTGATGGCCTACTGTAAAATGTAAATTAGACCGTTAGAGTGGCTTCCGTCAAATTTTTCACGGTGAATTTCGCTTCTCGTCTATTGTTACGCGAATTCTTCCGCCTCTTTATATTCGTCTTGGCTGAATTAATTTAATCAACAGATTTTGGTGAGAAATGGAAGCGTTCAGTGGGAAAAACAACCTATGCAAATTTGTATAACTGAGAGTTTTCTTCCGCATCTTTGGTTGACTTGATTAATTGACTGAATAATTTGACTCAACAGATTAATTTTGGTGAGAAATGTAGAACATTCAGGTCGATTGAGAACTTCCCTCCAATGTCACGTTGATGAGTGATGATGGTGACAATGATGATGGAGATGATGATGATGATGATGATGATGCTGATGATGATGATGCTGTCTGTGGGAATGTTTAATTTCACTCGCTGGCCATCCGAGTCACGATGCGCGAGTGTACAGTATATGTAGCTGTTGATCGCGACGTGCCTATAGAGGGGCGTTCATTGTTCATTTATTACGCCGTACACAACCACACAGATTACATTCGCGCGCGGGCTTCCTCACGCACGCACACGCACGCACAAACTGACACCTAATCACGCACACACACGCGCGTAAACACGCGTGCTCGCACACACACACACACGAATGCACGCGCAGATACACACACACACACACACACACACACACACACACACACACACACACACACACACACACACACACACACACACACACACACACACACACACACACACACAGACGTCGCTACCACGCTCTGTATGTACGCGTATCTCGGCCGGGATGTAGTGCAGCATATATTAGGGGAAGTAGACTCGTAACTCGCCCCGGATCGGTCAGTCATGCACGGTGGAGTGCCCACCGGCACGTTCGCCGCCGCACCGGTCCGCACTAACAACTACCGGGGCCTTCGCTGCTGCGTGCTCGACTCAATCCGCCACGCATGCACACCTTCCCCTAGGCTGCATACCGGGGCGTTAGTAACTCAACATCGTCTCATCACTAATGAAGCAGCGAAAGGTTCCCCCACGAGTCCCTGACGGAGATTCATGCCGTAGGCAAGGGATCGTGGCGATTCTTTCACGAATGCCTGAGTTTTTCCGAGCGAAACAGGTGTACATAAAGGGGGGCTTATGTCGGGCTTGCGAGCCGACTCGACTGGAAGCAACTGGATTTGGAGCAACTGGAAGCGATCGGCAGCGTCTAGTTGCGTCCAGTTGCCCACTGTTCTATTCCGAGCAACTAGTGGCGGCCAGTCGCAGGCAGTCGCGTCGCAGTCGACCGACCTAAGCACTGCAGTCGCAGTGAATTGCAGCCATTTGCTTCCATTCGAGTCGGCTCGCAAGCCCGACATAAGCCCTCCTTAACACGCATGCAAATCGCCAGGATAGGCGAGTCAAACCTGTAGGCCAATATAACGGTCACTAACGACAAACTGCGCTCCTCAAGTTTCTATTGCAGACAAGTGACCGCTATTTAGAGGTAGCTTAACTGTGTAACTTCCACTCAAGAGTGATGCTAAACGCAACTAGATGGGTGTCCGTTCTGTTGAGGTGTTCGTTCTGTAGAAGTGTTCGTTCTGTTGAGGTGTTCGTACTGTAGAGGTGTTCGCTCTGTAGCGGTGTCCGCCAACAGAGGAATGGATGTAGGAAATACAGCTCCACAAATCTGGTGACGTACGTAGAGCGATGTAGAGTCTTACTATCGAATAGATACTATCGAAGGTTAGAACTGATGTTGAGAAGCGATTCAGCAGCTGATAGGTACCGCCGAAAGGCGGCCGGGTTTTTTCACAAGAGAGCTGTGACACACACACGCACGCGCACACACACGCAGACACACCCATGCGCACACGCACACACACGCAGACACATGCGCACACACACGC
>NW_014577184.1:388085-391457 GCF_000485595.1 Priapulus caudatus | reverse complement strand
TCTCTCTCTCTCTCTCTCTCTCTCTCTCTCTCTCTCTCTCTCTCTCTCTCTCTCTCTCTCTCTCTCTCTCTCGTCTCTCTCTGTGTGTGTGTGTGTGTGTGTGTGTGTGTGTGTGTGTGTGTGTGTGTGTGTGTGTGTGTGTCTTTCTCGCACTGCGCCCGTCGTCAGCACTGATTGAAGTCTGCCCAGCTTCCATTGCCGGAATTAATTACGCACCGTCGGCCTTTGTTGGACGCGCGAATGTCTTTCTCACGTATGCGGCGTGGGTGCGTGCGTCGCCACACGATATCACCGGGCGCTCTACCTATTCATCAGACCAACTCGCGTGCTAGACTGGTGCGCTCTCCCTAATTTACAGTATAAGGTAAATTGATTTGCTGTGCTCAACATTCAGTATGGAGGGGAGAGATTTATTCGTTCTCAGCAGGGACAAGGAAAGGAATACAGGATAAAAGGAATAAAGGACAAGGAATAACAAATTAAGGACTGAAAATTTAGTAACTCGAATCGCGTCATTTCATAGGCTGACAGAATGAATATCGTATGCCGTGTTTCTATGTCTCGTGAAAATGAACGCTGGCAAAATGAATTGAGCCTCGTTACGCAAGGTTAAACTCTTATGCGTGCTAGAAATATAACAAGATCTAGAGGTTGTCTTGCTAATATAGTTATTCGTCGACGTTTGTGTGACTACACGGTATCATTATCCCGTAATATATAACGTCATTGCAGACGACGATTTGTCCTTCAAGCCAATATGGCCGCTGTGCCTTTCCTATCCTAATTCTCGGTTGCTGGCGCATGCGCATTAGCGGTAGGTTAAGGACAAGGAACCAGTCCAACCACGAGGCCGTCGTGCGCCAGCTCATTAGTTATGCAAAAACATCGTATTAGCTGAAGCTGCTCTATCATCCGTGAACAATTTCGATCAGCATGTATATAGTCCACATGCATGATACATAGCGTCTGTGCCATGAACGCCATGAACGAATTACCGAAAACAAATAAAATTCATCTGTGCATGCACGCACAGGCGAATACAACCCGTAGAGAGTATAGTAGCAGTAGCGTGTCCGTGATATTCTGCATACGGTCTAACCCTGTGTATATAGGGTTACTCGTCAAGAGAACCCCTATACACGCGTCCTTTATACACAGTCGTCCGTTCAACAGAGGTGGTTTCTCTGTGTAATGTTACCAAAAGGAAACCCCTAGAAGTCTCCGTTATAGACATTCGTTCGTTCTACAGAGGTAGTTTCACTGTATAACTGCCACTCAAGTAAACCGTTATATATTAAACAATTAAAATCTCCTTCATAGTGTGGCCGCTCCATAGAGGTAGCCGCTAACAAATGTTTGACTGTATAAACTGCGAATTACTCTGCTGACTGTAATACTCTGCGGAGAATTTTAATTAGGGCGCCAGTGACGTTGCGTGTTATTACAAAATCTCGATTTCAAGCTCTGATTGAGTAACATACGACGCGGTATATCTTATTCGCATAATTACTGTGGCAATCCCAAAAGGAAATGACGGCGGGGATTTAAATTTAATATCCGTAATGGTAAGGAATATCTCCTGTCGGAATCTAAGAAGTTCCTGTCGGGTTTTCACAAAACCGAAGAGTTGCAACGATTATACTTGCGTGCTCGTACAGTCAAACCTGTGCTAGCGGACATCTCTATAGAACGGACACCTGTCTATAAAGGACACTCTTGGTGTTTCCCTCGAGTGACCCTTATAATACAGCACGGCAGTTATACCGTGTAATTACATTTTTTTCGAAAAGACACGTATCTAGAAAAGTGACTCAGTAATGTGTCAATCTCAAAAATTTACAGGTTTGAGTGTGCGTTCGTCGTGGTATACGCATGCATGCGACGACAGGACACGCGGCTATGACTGAATGCAAATAAGAGCGAGGCTAAGCGGAAAGTCGTGGGAGAAGATAAGGAAGAGGGTAAAAGGGAGAGTATGGCGGAAGCTAACAGGGCGAGCGAGAGGAAGGAAGGGAAGGAAAGTGTGGAAAGGCTGAGCGTAGAGCTAAAGTGCTAAAGGAGAGGTGGAACGGGAGGTGTGTGGTTGTGGGGGAGGTGAAACCGGAGGTTGATGGGGGTGTTTATTGTGGGGGGGGGTAGAAGAAACCTGGGAGAAATCGTGAGATGGAGGGTAAAAGGGAGCGGATAAGAGGGAGGGTGAGAGGGTGAGGGTGAGATAGAGCGTGAGAGGAAGGGTGAGATGAAGAATAAGATTATTAACGAAATCTTGCGAGAATTATCGCAGAATAAACGAAGAATTCATGGAGTTCCCGCGTTTTCGCCGCAATGCCCCAAGACATACACTTTCAAGTCATCTCCGCTACTCGAATACTACGCAAGCACTCTGAGCTCTAGTGTATATAATACAGCAAGTTGCCACCCGTGTGTAAGATGGGTGCTATCCATATAAAGCAGGTCTTCGCTGGAAAGCTGCGCCGAGGTTCATGGAGGTATATAAGTAGGTTACGATTACGTTAAGTGTATAGGGCTTTGTGTCGGCATTCGACTGTTCGTTGTGTGTGTATTGTTTTTTATCGTCAAGTTAAACAAAATCCAAATCTGCGAAGTGGAACATGACTATATGCAGAACGGAAAGATTTCACGCGCAAATTTGCACTCACTGCGTTCACGCGTAAATTTGCATGTCTATACGTGCATGTGGTAACAGACGAACAACTCTATTTTACCGTTTTTATCAATAACGTGTGATAACGGTCAACAGGTATAATGAATGGTCGACGATACATGTCGGGCTCGTGTCCGTTTGGACGCACCTGAACAACTATAATTTTCGTAAATCTATAACAATTTTTAAAACTGGCAGCAGTACAAAATAATAGAGTCATACCACGGTAGCTCTGCCGATTACGGGTATGGGTAAGCGTACAGTTTCCTGTCACACCTGACTTGTAGCTGCAGGGTTGACTGCTAATAGAAGGGAAAGGGGTATACAGAGAGAATAGGAACGCGTCTGTTTCATATCGATGTATTCGTGCACGCGAGCGTGTAGCTGCTATACGCGCATGTACGTGTACTTCACTCTGCACACGGGTGTGCAGAGTCGAAGTAAGCGTACACAGCTCCATGCACGCGGGCGTGTATCCAGCACCTATGCATATACATCATCATGCACGCGGGCGTGTACCCACCACCTGCGGCCACACAGCATCATGCACGCGGGCGTGTATCCCCCACGTATGGGTACGTATCATCATGCACGCGGGCGTGTACCCACCACCTGCGGCCACACAGCATCATGCACGCGGGCGTGTATCCCCCACCTATGGGTACGTATCATCATGCACGCGGGCGTGTACCCACCACCTGCGGCCA
>NW_014577184.1:384441-386508 GCF_000485595.1 Priapulus caudatus | reverse complement strand
TCTCTCTCTCTCTCTCTCTCTCTCTCTCTCACTCCCTCTCCTTTTCACACCATCTCTAATTTCTAGCTCTCTCTCTCTCTCTCTCTCTCTCTGTTTGTTGTGCCTCTCTGTCTACGCTCTGTCTATGCCTCTCTCACTCCCTCTTCCCTATTTCTTTCGTGCGTGCACCTAGTAGTTCGGGCTATCTAATGCGTATATATCGTTGCTTCACTCCATGTACCCGGTCTCGATGGCAGTTACGTGTTGCCGTACCATCTAATCTGTGTAAACGCTGCGATTACACGCGTGCTACAGCCAGAACTACTAAAGACCTCCTTGAGTCGATTTCTCGGGTCTTCCTCGTGTAAAATTTCCCGTCGGTCTCTTAAAAACGCATTGGCTTTTCAGTACTGTACTTAACTATCCGTTACCGGTGAATGTAGTACGCGCGTGTGTTGTAAAGTTCAACGGGAACACGCAAACTAGGTATTGTGGACATGTAAATACGGTCGCTGATTTGCATTTAATTTCGGAGCGAGAAAATGCACCCGAATTTGCAGTATGCGTTTATATGTACCTAAACGGTACAGGAAAATTTTACTTATTTGCTGTCTGTCACTGTCTTCTACTGGCCCCCATCCGTGTTCCAATTTTTTTATTATGCAATTTTGTTTATCATTTTACTGTTTCTCTCCCCTATCTCCCCTTCTCTCCCCTTCTCTCCCTCTCTATCTTTGCTCTCTTCTCCCATTCCTGCGATGCGTATAACTATAATGTTTCTCTCCACCATACGCTCTCTCCCGCGCGCTCGCTCTCTTTCTCTCTGTTTCTCTCGCTCGCTTTCTCCCGCACTTTCGTAAACGTATCATTTAGTTTCAAAGGTAATACGCTTCGCCGTTTCTACGATATTTTCTCTTTTATGGATAGAAATGCGGCTCAATTGACACTCGGCCTATATGCTCATCCGAGCCCTCTTTGTTTGCACGGCCGTTCGACAGCATGCCTCCATGACCAAATCCAAGCCGTCGCCGGTTCGTTTATATGCAGCCGCTATTTGTCGAGGAAATTAGCGAAAAGCGAAAGTGAGAAAATAGGTCGTTTAGTCAGGACCGCATACGGAGTTGTGTGGTCTCCATGATGGACGGCTGCAGACATGGTTGACATATTTACGCTGTCGTTACTAGACTGATTCTCTCTGATTATACTCTCCTGCAAGAGAAATACCAATTTTCGGTCGCGAACGCCTGTGCAGTGACGATAGGCTATAGACAGGGAAGCAGTCTATGATTTTACTAGTCACGCGAAATCACGTAACTCAAGCGCGATTAACCAAGAGTGTTCTCGGGTTTCGGATCTATATGTTTTCCAGTACTTGGCCATCCTTTCCCAAATAGCTAGAGATTGGGTTGAGACTACGGACGATATTTATAAAAAAAAAACATACACATGGCAATGTATATATCACACATTGTACGTGAAATAAAAGATAAATATATGGTCAATGAAAGGATGAATTGACGGACTGCTCTACGCGTACTTGACGGTGAATAGAAAGATGCTGCGAATAAAATCGTTACATCGGTAAATAAAAATGTCGGACGTGCTGCCATTATTATTTCATTCTACCGTTGTACTCTCATAACAGAGGGCGTGTGTGTGTATGCGTGCGATGGGGGGGATTGCAGTCGTTTTATATACCGACCGCACTACGTTCGGCTGCCACGTTTTGATTCATGTCTTCTATAGTGGAATGTGACAGCTCGTCGCGACCTTGCTCTCCGAAACTCCGCATTCGTCAATACGCACTCGGTCACGATATAACCTACATTCACGCCTGTCTGAATATACTTGCACTTTCTCGTTCGCGCGACGCGCCCGCCCGCCCTGCGCGTGTGCGGCAGCGTGGCCGGCAGTTCGCCCCCTGGTGACGTGTTTATGGGTTATCTGCATGGCGTGCCACGATCGCGAATGGTTAGCGGGACTTATATTGTTGTTATCGTCGACCGAGAATTTTCCAGTTCGTCAGGCGATGCTGTTAAAACTGTTGGAATGTAGTAGTGGTTGATTTAAGTGAGGACACACGCGCGC
>NW_014577184.1:376941-379441 GCF_000485595.1 Priapulus caudatus | reverse complement strand
CTATAACTAACAACTGGCAAACTATAACTAACAACTGGCAAACTATAACTAACAACTGGCAAACTATAACTAACAACTGGCAATTCTATCTATCTATCTATCTGTCTATTTATCTATCTATCTATCTATCTATCTATCTATCTATCTATCTATCTATCTATCTATCTGTCTATTTATCTATCTATCTATCTAGCTATCTATCTATCTATCTATCTATCTATCTATCTATCTCTATTTCTCTCTCTCTCTCTCTCTCTCTCTCTCTCTATCTCTCTCGCTATAGATGTCGTAGCTCCGCGGTCATTGTTTATCACAGGTAAACATACTTCTACTTAATCGCAGTTATTGAACAGATGAACAGTGGTAATATGAAGAAAGTGATTTCTCATGAAACTCACTAAAACGAACTAGCGGCAATGTGTCTGGCCTCATTTAAGAAAACCTCAAATCTTTGGCCGTTTTCACTTTTTTTTCTCTTCCCCACCCCTTCTCTCTCTCACTCGTTCTCGCTATCTCTCCCCCAATCTATCCGGCTATCTTCTTTCTCTCTTTCCCCCTCTTTCTCTCTCTGGGGCGGATTATAACAGTATAATCGTATTTTTAGCAGTAGTCAAAAAGTAAAAGCGATCATTATAGTTAGAAATCGCAATACTGCAGGTAATATCTCGGTTTCCGGTATTAGCAAGTGCGCGCTGTATTTGAACCAGTGCCTTTTGATATGTTAAATATCAAGAGTTCATCGCACGTGCATGCATACTGTGATTGCCACTTCTTCCACACAATTAACATGAGCTGTTATACACGTCGGGCGTAGCCATCATTAATCCACCCCCCCTCCGGCTTAGCCTTTGTCTACGGCCATCCGAATGTAAAGATGAAGAATGAAAAGTACGCTTAAATATTCCTCATGCGCTTGATGGCTTATAATTATTACGTTAATTACGAATCACTACGTGCAAAACGAATGCTAGCCCCCTTAAAACCGTGACTCAACAGGCAAGACTATATACAATTAAACATGCGTTGGTGGGCCCCTCTATAATAAATAGAGCGGACATCTTTTTCATACAGCACACATTTGGCGTATTGCTTGCGCAGTAGTAAAACCAACTCCATAGAACGGACACTTTTCTCTAAAATTAAAAGGCGTTTCTCATGAGTGTCCCTTACACGCAGATCTGACTGTAGACATTCCTGCTTACTGCAAGCACGTCGAGTATGTGTATGTGCTGTACGTATGAAAAGCTAGTTGTCTCCTCTATTCAGTCTTGCTCATGACAGTCATTAACGTGACAAAAATTGTAGCTGTCTAGCGAGTGTGAGACACTCCGCAGCGTGTGTAGAGTAGTACGTTTGCATGCATGACTCACGGCTGCCTGTGGGCAATTTCCGTTCTACAAATGACCTGTTCACCTGGAGAGATCCACGTGCGACTCTAGCAACAACTCAGACTAGACCTCAGTGTCGCGATAGGGACTAAAAATGCTGCGTAGCACTAAAGTGTCGTTGAGTCGATAGTCTGGCGTGCGCGCGTGTATAAACTGGTCTCGTTTTAACCGATCAAGCAACAATATCCAAGTGGGCGTGGTTTCCTCAGTCGGACAGGTCAACTCCTCTGGTATCACGATATGATCAGGTAGCGTCTAGTCATGCAGGTAGAATATTAATCATGCCGCGGCGCATAGTACGAGGTGTGGCGCAGACGAACCCATTCTCTGCAATAGCTGGTGACGTCATTGTTTCCTGTACGCATTTTTGCTGCGTTGACGACCTCATATCCACAGCGGAAATCTTATCGTATGCGATGACAAATATTAGAAAGCCATTCAAAATAATAATAAAAATGACAACGAAATTGACAAATAAAGCGAATATGAGAGATTTGTTTGGTGCATGCCCGAGTGTTGATGACAGTCCTCCCCCGCCCCCAAAGATCGACTGTCGTTGATTCGTATCGTTTCGTCCTAATCTTCCTAAGCCTTATAAACGCACGACAATGGAGAACGCACCACGCTCTAGCAGGTAACACGTTACCGCCGTAGTGTAAACAATGGGAGACGAGCGCGCACACATAGTGCGGCTATAGAGACTGATAGAAAGAGACAGACAGCGACTGGTAGAGAGGAGAGAGAGCATGATAGAGAAGACGATTGCATCGCCGTTGTCGGCATCGCAATATATCACGCATGCCCACGACGCTTGGTGGAATATCGCGAGGATTAATTTGCGGAAGATGTGACAGATATCGGCTAAGTACGGCTCTAGCGAGAGATCGGATGGTGTTACGGTGTCCCGCATAAGACAGAGTCGCGCCAGACGGACGGCGCGTTACTGGTCGAGACGGTGTTGACTTGACCGTAAACGCGGTCGTGTGCGACTGACTACGCGTTTTCTACGAGATCTCTCTCCCGCTCTCCTCTTTATCGGTATCTCTCTCTCGCTCTCGCTCTCTCTCGCGCTCTCTCTCTCTCTCTCTCTCTCTCTCTCTCTCTCTCTCTCT
>NW_014577184.1:373558-376235 GCF_000485595.1 Priapulus caudatus | reverse complement strand
CACTACACACACACACACACACACACACACACACACACACACACACACACACACACACACACACACACACACACACACACACACACACACACACACACACACACACACACACACACACACACACACACACACACACACACACACTTCGATCGCACCTCGATCGTAAGTTGCCGCTAGTAACTCTGCTAACCAGTAGCATCGGCGTGTGTTTTTCGGCAATGCGACGCAGAAATGAACGCATTTTACAACGCCTACCTACCGGCGCACAAGTGGGACAAAGCTGTAGGTGCGCCCGAGGTAAGTTCAGCACACACAACACACGCGGTTGCACGCGCGCAGCCAATATATATATATATACATGTCAAGGTTCCGCTATACGACGTGGAAGCGAATTAATATGATTATTGTTGCGTTTCCAACTACAATGTAGAGAGAGCGTTATCGATCCATCTATCTGCAATCATCGACTAATCGATAGGATTGTTGCTAGCACACGGACCAGTGTGACCCGACCGCTGTAAATGTTATCGCTGGAGTTATCGGTTAAATCTGTCTGTTTATTGTCGATATTTGATATTTATCTCCGTAGCGTCGTGATGCATTTCATCCTAAATAAAATGGAGCACATCCAATTGTGCTAAAATGTATTTACTGTAAAATGCAGTCGCGCGTGCCTTTCAATTTCGTGCTATATGCGATATTGTCATTTCGATGAATTGCGTTTTTTTCACAAACATGAAGAGCAATAGATTCATATCTCGCTGCACCTGATGCAGTATACGCAGGCGAGTCGAGATTACCAATTTCCGGAGCAGCGATGACAACTACTGCTCGTGTCATCGTGTTGAGCCACTCTATTTCCATGAATACGCGATATCAATTGATCACCCGATGTCACATGATATGATATCATGAAATGATCAATCGTAATATTCGATATGGCCGTAATCCTGGTACTGCCGAAAACCTACGACTTAACACGAGCTAGCGAAGTGTGAGCGCATGCCGTGTAATCTGAAAAAAAACAGGCTGTTTCCAACTCATTGCGTTCGATCGCCAACACAAGCGCAAACAGAGCTACATATAGCTTCCGGCGTGTAAATAATACACGCTCTGTGGTATACATTTCTGGGGGTGGAGGGGGAACAGGCGGGATTTACCGCGTACGAATTTCCAATTGATCAGAGCAGAGCTATTCAGTCTTTTCGATTAGATTAACAAATTGCGAATCACGGCTGTTGTTAGTTTTCCATACGACATTGTGAACAAGGGAACAGTGCACGGCGAGTTGAGAGAAAAATGTAGAATCGTAATCCCCAGCGTAGCTCACGCTGGCGCGATGGGAAATATAACACGTTCCACACGAAATCAGGCCGTTCTAGTTTATAGCTAATCCCGTATATGGCGAGAGATAAGTCACGGGTTACACCAGATACAAACACGCACCGCCTCCGTCCAGCCATTTGAAAACTCTCTTACTCTCCTCTCCCTCTCTCTGTATATCTATCTCTGTCTGTTCGCTTCTCTCTCCTGCTCTCTCTCTCTCTCTCTCTCTCTCTCTCTCTCTCTCTCTCTTTCTCGTTCTCTCTCTCTCTCTCTCTCTCTCTCTCTCGCTTTGCCTCTCTCCTGCTCATGTCCCCTCGCGCTATGGATTGAGGACGTACGTAAAGACCGTTACGCCTGGTTTCTCTAGCTGCATGGCTTATCTCACAGCTGCGCGTTCAATCAGCGTGCCCTGTTTCATCGCGCCACACCTCGGCTAACAGAGACGGACGTGTGGCGACCGAGGACGGTGGCGGCTGATCTTACGTAATAATTCCATCCGCGATGCCACTCGACCGTGCCGACACGAGATGCGACTAAATAGGCGTATAATGCGTGATGTGTTGCCTCGAAATTAGGATGCGTGGGGGCGATTCATGTGCGGAGCCTGGTTAGACAGATTACAGAGCAGTCGTCAACAACATGTGGTGCTGTTTCGATTGCCATCGTCTGCTTAAACATGTTTGAGAAAAAAAATTACTCGTTACAGGGAATATTAATCTCATCGTACGCCTCACTAAATTATCGTAGATATATAGGTGGTGACGAAAACATTGTCTTTCGAATAAATTGCGAAATTCACGCCGATGATACGCTTGCTATGATTAATTTTATTACAGGCGTCTAACGGTATTGTTCTATTATCGTTTATACTCTTCAATTTACGAAATATCCTACATATATATTCCTGATGATAATATATTAAAGGTATTTTCGCTCCATTGCCACATACACGTCGTCGTTACTTTTCCTCGGCCCGTTTAGGTTTGTTGCAGACGGATAATTAATGTTTTACAAATTTTTACGATAAATATACGATACCAGATATATATCTCTATCATAACGCGTATGCCACGTACGTATATAGCATCGATGGGGGAATGCCGGTGAACACCGCCTATGTATGCTGTCGCAGGGGACGTGGGAGTTAAACTGTTCGCAGTAAGTGACGGAAAATCAAAGGCGCGAGAGGGAGAGATTGAGAGATGGAGAGTCAGTGAAAAGGGGACTGCGGGGGAGAGCAAGAGAGAGAGACAGAGAGAAAGAGAGAGAGAGAGAGAGAGAGAGAGAGAGAGAGAGAGCGAGAGAGAGAGAGAGAGAGAGAGAGAGAGAGAGAGAGAGAGAGAGAGAGAGA
>NW_014577184.1:368999-373548 GCF_000485595.1 Priapulus caudatus | reverse complement strand
TCTCTCTCTCTCTCTCTCTCTCTCTCTCTCTCTCTCTCTCTCTCTCTCTCTCTCTTTCTCTTTCTCTCTCTCTCTCTCTCTCTCTCTCTCTCTCTCTTCTCTCTCTCTCTCTCTCTCTCTCTCTCTCTCTCTCTCGCTTTGCCTCTCTCCTGCTCATGTCCCCTCGCGCTATGGATTGAGGACGTACGTAAGGACCGTTACGCCTGGTTTCTCTCGCTGCATGGCTTATCTCACAGCTGCGCGTTCACGCAGCGTGCCCTGTTTTATCGCGCCACACCTCGGCTAACAGAGACGGACGTGTGGCGACCGAGGACGGTGGCGGCTGATCTTACGTAATAATTCCATCCGCGATGCCACTCGACCGTGCCGACACGAGATGCGACTAAATAGGCGTATAATGCGTGATGTGTTGCCTCGAAATTAGGATGCGTGGGGCGTTTCATGTGTGGAGCCTGGTTAGACAGATTACAGAGCAGTCGTCAACAACATGTGGTGCTGTTTCGATTGCCATCGTCTGCTTATACATGTTTGAGAAAAATAATTACTCGTTAAAGGGAATATTAATCTCATCGTACGCCTCACTAAATTATCGTAGATATATAGGTGGTGACGAAAACATTGTCTTTCGAATAAATTGCGAAATTCACGCCGATGATACGCTTGCTATGTTTAATTTCATTACAGGCGTCTAACGGTATTGTTCTATTATTGTTTATACTCCTCAATTTACGAAATATCCTACCTATATATTCCTGATGATAATATATTAAAGGTATTTTCGCTCCATTGCCACATACACGTCTTCGTTACTTTTCCTCGGCCCGTTTAGGTTTGTTGCAGACGGATAATTAATGTTTTAGAAATGTTTACGATAAATATACGATACCAGATATATATCTCTATCATAACGCGTATGCCACGAACGTATATAGCATCGATGGGGAATGCCGGTGAAGACCTCCTATGTATGCTGACGCAGGGGAGTAAGGGACGGAAAATCAAAGGCGCGAGAGGCAGAGATTGAGAGATGGAGAGTCAGTGAGAAGGGGACTGCGGGGGAGAGCAAGAGAGAGAGAGAGAGAGAGAGAGAGAGAGAGAGCGTGTGTGAGAGAGAGAGATGGAGAGAATGAGAGAAACCGAGATGGCGAGTCAGTGAGAAAGGGACAGAGGGGAGAGAACGCATGAGAGACATTGAAGTGAGATAGGTGGAGGGGGAGAGGAAAATGCAGTTTTGAATGTAATTGGTGAGAACCCACTGTGAGATGGGTAGAGTTTGAATTGCAATACCCTAATTAATATTCACGTCATATTACAATTATAACATGGTGTGTCTAGTGTGATAGCGTGAATATTGCGTTAATTATATTACTTTCCATACTATTTAAAGTTGTTCTTCGCATGCCTTACTAACTGTATGCATTTTCTTTTTTTCACGCTCCGCTTGGACCATTATAGGTAAGTGAGAAATGCCTTTTTGAATTATTGTGCACGTGGTCATCGTTTGCACCTGTCGTTTGTATTGCACTAACCTGCTCCTACTGAGAGTATGTATTTATTAAAAGAAATATAGATTTTATGATGGTTAGCAGATACCTACTTAGGGTCTGTGTTCGTGTCATGTTCCTGTGCGATGTTGGCAGTGATGCGTTATCGGCCACTAGATGGCACTACTATACTATACTGCGCAAGCAGCACCCAAAACGCAAGGACCGCTATTATTTGATACGTTGACACCACTGATGCTTCGGTCAGAATTCTTCGGGCCAATTATTCGGCCAGTTTTTCCCATTGCGTTAGTTTTATTTAAAAAATGTGTCTAATAGCTCATGTTTGCGAGACTGATCGCAATCGTGTGCATGTGGCATCTTCGAAAATCAACCTGTATCTTTAAACAAATCGATGATTGCTAACATATAAGCGCGCGCAGTACTCAGAAACAACGACCACGAATCTCACTGAAGGTCGAAAAAACGCAACACACCCATCGCGATATTTCTGTACTGTTTCCGGTGTCAAAGTCTATGTACGGCTTCCCGTGTATAAGTTACTAGGTGACGTGTGATCACGGTGGCTGTGCGCAGAGATGATTGACACCGGATGTTCCGGTAGTCTGCTGCCTACGTCACTCAACAACGTTTGACCACTGTCGGCACTCTTTAAACTCGCAAGCACCCATTCAGCTTGCCACGCATGCAAATCAGTCAGCGAATCAGCGTTGAGATAGGAATAAACATTTCCAATCACAATTATTTCACAAGCGTATATGACGCGTTGGTGCGGATTTTTAAAGGTTGTTTCGATGCTGAAATTATTGGCTGCATGCGGTTTGGTGGATTGGTAGTTTTGTTTACATACGTTTGGAGGCCGAGATCGGATGATTGCGGAAAGCCTACGAGTTAAGCGTAAAACCACGAAGTTAGTTCTTCCTTTATCATGTGCCTCGCGAAAACCGCACATGCACCGTAGCGCCATCTGTTGACCTTTACCGCAATTATCGAGAGAGTTCGGGCAGTCTAATGGTCCCCTTTCGTATTTCCTTTGCCAGGAGTGCATTGTAGGCAACTGGAGATTCTGTATAACTTAACTACCAAAATACAAGATCGTGACCTTGGAGGGTAAAGCTCCTGGTGGAGGGGTACAAATCTCTCATGTATTGGAGGAGTAATGATTAGAAAGGGAGCAGCATCGAGTCAGCGTGCATGCTGTTTCGGGTCAGGTCTGAAACGAGGTTTGCGCGGAGGACGACCACATGGTAATTTACATCTATGCTAAACCTATTTACGTGTATTACGCCTTCATTTTTATCATTTCCTAAACTGGGGAAGCAGCTGCATCGCTCGCCCCACTTCATAGGTTACGGTCCTGTTCTATTTTCCAGCTGCAAAAGTTCAAAGAAGTGTAACACTGCCCAGCCGGTGTATCATGCTAGACATCCTCCCCGTGGTGGTAACGTCCCCCCCCCACCGCTACGTTCCACATTATCACGGGCATAGAAATAATATAGATAACCATCTATATATATCAGGAGTAGATAATAGGGAACCCCCATTCTATCCCCTATTATCTACTACTCCCCTATTCCCTATTATCTACTCCTGATATATATGGTTATCTATATTATTTCTATGATCACGGGCGTGTCTAGCAGGACGCATTGTGCATGCGCATGGAGATCTGACTTGCATTGCCCGTGCGCAATGTAGAAGGGGGCGTTTGTTATAGAGGGATGACTACTATGCTACACCGGTACTAGTTTATTGCCTACTACTATTTATCTGTGTGCCTTGACCTTGGCCAGTGCGGTCAGACCGCGGCAGTAGGCGGCTCACGGAGATATGGCAGGGCCGTAAACTCTCGGTGGTTGGCGCAAACGTATAGTAGCTGGAAAATCCTATATTTTTGGGGGGATGAAATAAACGCTTTATACATCGAAATTACTTAGAAATAAGTGTAATTTATCGTGTAGTCATCCGTGGAACATTCATGTCGACCTCACCCCACCCCGCCCCACCCTTGCTACACTGCACCATGCACGTTAACTGAGAGCTGAGCCATTCCCCTCTTCATAATTAAAGTGAGACATGAAATTCCCCTTTCGCTGGGAATTTGTTCGGTTTGTGGCCCTCTATACACCTCACAATCCGAATCAATATATGAACAGATGATACGACAGAAACTGCGCTGATTCGTGAATCGTATCAAACAGGTTTTTTCTCGTAAGTGAACCCTCTGCGTTCCCTGGGTCGACCGGTGTTTCTCTTTATCTTCGTAGATACGTTGTAATCGTATATATCAATATTACTATTATTCACGCCTGTCCGCCTGTAGGGCCCTACTCCGTGAACAGGGCGTGAACGTCGGTAACGTGGTTACATCTGTAACTGTGCACCGATTTAGATTCTCCGAGAGTTTTTGAATAGCATTGAATGGTGAATTTTTGATCGATTTGACAAGTATTGAAAAGCGTCAATAGCGTTGGCCCTTTCCGTGATTTTATTATTCCGCTGATCTCTTGTGAATAAGAGATCCGTACGTAATTTGCCCAGATAAAATGGGCCCATCCAACGATAGCTCGTTTCTAACTGATAGGACTTTGTCCATTTCAGATATGTACTCGTGTAATTACTACTCATGTACTCATCTACTACGATGAATGAAAGGATGTTTTGTCATTTCAAAAGAATTTCTATCTATGATAAAACTCGTTCAAACATTTTCAATGCTCACAAAACTCTCTTGTTTGCTCACTAGCCGTGATTTCCAAATTGTTGTATCGTGGATTTTTGCGGCCAGACTCTTCCTGGTTGAATTGTATTTGCATTATTCTCTACTATAACACTATAACTATAACTATAACTCCACTTACTATGAAACTATGTTCTCGCAAACTTGTGGAATGGCTAACAATTACTTTATTCAATATACACACGCGCGTGCGCACACACACACGCACGCACGCACGCACGCACGCATGCACGCACGCACGCACGCACGCACACACACACACACACACACACACATAAATATATATCAGGAGTTAATAATGACA
>NW_014577184.1:367255-368989 GCF_000485595.1 Priapulus caudatus | reverse complement strand
ATATATATCAGGAGTTAATAATGACAAATTTGTCATTATTAACTCCTGATATATATATATATATATAGGCCTATTCGCAAATGCTTAAAAATTCCATTGCTTGCATTCATCATTCACTCGGCAAGTTCAACACATCAGGGAAAAATCCACACGTTTGCGTATGAATTGTGTTTGTATTCCGATCAAAATCTACATTACAATTGTGCTCAAATCAAAACCCAATAGATATAAACCAACTAATTCAACCCTCCATGCTAATGCCATCAAGACTGAAATCGTACGACGTTTGTAATAACACAATAACATTACCTAATAATACTAATCTATGATTAGCTCTTGATAATAAGACATGATATAACCCACTGCTGATCCTATCAGTGCATCAAAGCGCACTCTATCGCTTCTGCAGAAACCTTTCCAGTCGGTACCAGCTGACAACCCTCCTACCGCAGTCCCCGTGTAGCCGCCCTGCACCTTTACCTTGTACCTGTACCGCACATTTATGAAAACGCTAATAAAACCAGTGAAGTGATCTGCACACATGTCGAAATATGTGCTCGCGCGGCTCTAGGTTAGGATGATTCAGTTGATTCAGAGAGATAGAGAGCGGGAGGCACGTACATGCGCCGTTGAAGCTCTGCAGGATGTACGATGACAGGATTTGATGTGAAACAAATTCAATACACGAGTTCACAGATGCTGCGACGATGTGCTTGTCTTACCCGTGTAACAGCTGGCATCATCGATGCATTGCAGATGGCAATTGCCAATCCCTCGCTAATTACGTTTCTTTTCCATCGTCCTCCTCCACACTCTACGCGCCCCTCCACTACTCCCTCTTTCCGTCGTCTCCTGTCCCATTCCATCACACTCTCTATCTCCATTGTTTCCTGCCCCCATTCCTTCCCTCCCTCGTCCCCCACCCCCACACACATCACTCACTCTTTCCCTCGCCACCTATGCCCCTCCACCCAACTCTTTACCTCTCTCGTATCCTGTACCCAATCGCCACACATTCTGTTCCACCTTCTCCTTGTGTCCCTCACTCTCACCTTCTTCGAGGTTAACCTTGGTCTTGCGCACGGCCACGTCTGCATACAACACGCACACACATGTACGGGCACACGCGCGCACACACGCGCGTACAACTTTCTCTTCCATCCTACCTATTTTTTTCTCTGTAAGAAAAAAAAACACAAAGCTGTATACGCTCTTGTCGCTGCCACTCCCCAGTCGCGGCCACGTCTTCTGTTAGCATCGTATGTCCGCACAGCGGAAACAACCGACATCCAAGACCCTCGACAGACATACGGTACCGGTTTAGAGTGGCACGACGCCAGCGTCGCATCCACGCAGACACCACTGTGCTCCGACGATGGGGGACAGTCTACCGACGGTGTTTTTGGAGGTAGTTTTTTTGGGGCATTTGGCCCCCCAAGGAAGCGGCGTCTGAGTGAGTGCATGCGCCCCGCGAGAAGCAGATGTAGTAAAATTAGTTCTGCATTCCACAGCACGGCATACACGATTACGACATGGTGTGAAGATGTGGTATGTCCGATTATAGGCACGTACCTCGTCGATATCGATCGTTTCCGATAGATATTGGTTTTAGGATTTCCCTTACCCTTACTATGCTACCTTACGCGGGCGCGCTCATATACACGCAATCACACGCACACACACACACACACACACACACACACACACACACACACACACACACACACACACACA
>NW_014577184.1:363988-367031 GCF_000485595.1 Priapulus caudatus | reverse complement strand
GAGAGAGAGAGAGAGAGAGAGAGAGAGAGAGATAGAGAGAGAGAGGTGCAGACACGACCTCGGCCGACAGGTATATCGCCCATTCGTTTTTATCGTTTCTTGCGTTAATCCGGCGTCTGCACGTCATTCGCCTTGCGTGTTGAAGCTGTCGGATCAAGACGTCTGATGGCTTTCCGGCTTGCTGTGCCAGCCGCAGCTATACGCCGCCTCC
This sequence comes from Priapulus caudatus, assembly GCF_000485595.1. NCBI lineage: Eukaryota > Metazoa > Priapulida > Priapulimorpha > Priapulimorphida > Priapulidae > Priapulus > Priapulus caudatus. Next base: position 366,820 of record NW_014577184.1, on the reverse strand, counting down.
TCCTACACCCAACAATGTCTTACAACCAGAGTCAGCACGCTATCGCTGGCTTAGAATTACTGGATTCCACTCTATACTGTTTACAGTTATTGTAATATACGGGGGGGGGGGGGAACGCGAGTGTTGATTGCACAACTGCTAGATATATAATATACATATATATATATATATATATATAGTGTATATAGTACGTACATAGTATATATGGTATAAAGTGTAGTGTGGATAGTGTATATTGTATATAGTGTATATAGTATATACATAGTATCAAGAGCTAATAATACCTACGAGTCAATACCTAGGAGTCAATACCTAAGAGTCAATACGATACTCCTAGGCTGAGATATTGGCTCGTAAACTTCCCCTCCCACAGGCCTCACGGCGCCTCGCATCCACAATATCACTATCCTTCTCGCCTTTTGCGGGTAAAGGGCCGGACACACTAGGCGATTAAATCGGGCGACAAAATCGGGCGACAAAATTGCCCGATAATATCAAAACGTTTTGATCTATGCGATGAAATCGGGCGATGAAATCGGCGGCGATTGAGTGGACACACTAAGCGATTTCAGGGCGATTTCATCGCCCGATTTTATCGCCCGATTTAATCGCCTAGTGTGTCCGGCCCTTTAGGAAAGTCGCTTCGTGAGAGTTCTGTTTTTTCCGGGATAACTTTATGAATGAACGGATGACATTTCGGTTATCATCGGTGACTTTCGGGGGCATCGCCTATGCCCTTATCTCCCATTATCTTTCCTAGCACGGCTAATGCCCGTCATGATGGAGCCGGCAATTGTTTCTAAATTAAGTCTCTACAACGCAGCTCAGTTACTATATGGTGTAGTAAGAGTACCAAATTTGGGCATGTAACATCAATTATCAGCGCTCCAAGCGGCGATGGAAAACGATAGCCAGACCCGCAAAAGGCGAGAGTCATAGTGAATATTGTGGATGCGATGCGCCGTGAGGCCTGTGGGAGAAAAAGTTTAGGAGCCAATATCTCAGCCTATATATCTAGGAGTATCGTATTGACAAGTGGTTGGTCTTGTTTTAGAGAGCAAAGAATTCTGCTTTAATACCATAAAATTATTCTAGACTCGCAGGCAAAGTAGAATAATATTGCCGTGAAATAGCACTATTTTCCCGTTTTTCCGTTGTACACTCTAGTTATTATTAGCTCTTGATAGTATGCAAATCGTATATATAGTATATAGTATAGTGTATATAGTATGTGTAGCCGTTATGGACCGCCTTCATGAGTTTACATATATATATGTTTAATATATATATATATATAATACATCATAGCTTTACTGCAGTACAATAGCATTAATTTACAGTTTATACGTTTAAGGTAATAGCGTATTATGCTATTCTATAATAAATCTTTACTAGTATGTACCCTCTGTCACGTACACATGTCTATTTGATATACTTGCAGTCGGAAGTAACCTGGCTAACAGATTGTCTATCGACTGTTAATTATGTCACTCATTGCATAATCTACGCGATGTCATCCATCATATAGCCGCCGTAAAAGTTTGCTGCGATGATCAACGTGCGATCAACGTGGTCATAGATTTTAATCAGGATCGTCTGCGATTAATTACGTGAAGTCCGTGGAAGTGATTTTGCACAGACGTGGGGCCACGCTGGTTGCCCTAACCCAGGCTCCCGCGGTTGCCTACTCCTCACCTCTGGCTGGGTGGAAAACCTGCGAGCAGACGAGAGCGTGAGAAGGTTTCTCGAGTTTAGAGAAGTATGTACCGTTATAGGGGTAATCCCTAACCCTTGAACTATGGGGGGTGACTGCCGTAGTCGGGGAGATGGGGGGGCGAATTTCATAAATTTTGAGAGCTGTCTGTGGTGATGAAGGAGAAGGGGGGGGCGGTTCTGTCAATTTTTTTCAGACTGCTGTATAGCGGGACTGGGGGCAGATAAACACGAGAAGATCTGCACCTGTTTACCTTGGCTCGTCGATTCTCGGACAGAGGCGAAGTTTCATATTTGCATAGCTCACTAACTGCAGACTGAGGTTCACACGTATTGAGATGCCGAAAGTTTGTTTGTACAAGGCCCGCCTAATCAGCGCGCCTACCGTCAGAAACGGGAATTAATTTCTCGCGAGTTCTCGCGCGCTTGCAATTCATCTCAAAGCTATGAGCTGTCAGTCTCGTTAGATTCATTATATTTAATGTAATTTTATATTTATTCTTTTTTATTTATTTTCTTTTATTATTTATTATTTCGTATTATTTTCATTATTTCTTATTTTCATTTGATATTCCGTATATACGCAATACGGCGGAAAGGTAGAATCGAACCTCTGTATAGAGATTACTCAGGGGAAATCTTGTAAGTGTCCTTTATGGGCGGGTGTCAGTATGTAGGTGGTTTTACTGCGTAACTGCCAGTTAAGTGAAACGCCAATTGATCATTATCGACGGGTGCTCGTTTTATAGAGGTGGGTTCACTGCATGACTGTAGCTCAGGGGCAACGGCTTTAGTATCGATTATTGACAGCTGTCCGTTCTATAGAGGTGAGCGCTAATACATTTGATAGAAGTGGTTTCACTGCATGACTGCAGCTCAGGGGAAACGCCAAAGGTACCGATTATAGATAGCTGTCCGTTCTATAGATGTGACCGTTAACGCAGGTGTAACTTTAGGTTGAAAACGACGGGACTGTAGGTTGGAGTTTGCGCAGCATGACTGCAGTATACGTGACTGTGTCCGGATGGCCGTCTCGCTGGCGGATTCCCACGCGCTTCTCGTCTCTCTCTCTCTCTCTCTCTCTCTTTCTCTCTCTCTCTCTCTCTCTCTCTCTCTCTC
>NW_014577184.1:360323-363163 GCF_000485595.1 Priapulus caudatus | reverse complement strand
TGTGTTGTGTTGTGTTGTGTTGTGTTGTGTTGTGTTGTGTTGTGTTGTGTTGTGTTGTGTTGTGTTGTGTTGTGTTGTGTTGTGTTGTGTTGTGTTGTGTTGTGTTGTGTTGTGTTGTGTTGTGTTGTGTTGTGTTGTTTAGTGTTGTTTAGTGTTGTTTAGTGTTGTGTTGTGTTTTGTTGAGTTGTACTGTGTTTGGTTGTGTTGTGTTTTGTTTTTGTTTTGTTGTGGCGTGTCGTGTCGTGTCGTGTTGCTTTGCGTTGTGATGTGTTGTATTGGGTTGCGTAGGGTTGCCTTGCGTTGCGTTGCATCGTATCGCATCGCGTCGCGTCGTGACGTGATGTGGAGTTTCGTGGGGGATTGTACTGCCGTTCCCTGGTGACACCGCTGGATAGATGCGGGCCATTAGCGAGCACACATGTTAGAGCGGCCACGGGGAGTTAAATAAATGCCTGCTGCTGTCGTGCACGCGTATGCAACGATCGCTGGCTGATGTACAGATATAGATAGATACATTTATTCATCACATTTAAATAAAAGTAATACATAAATGAAAATATAACGACAACGAGGCCCAAGGGTGCACGCTTTACAAACGTTTTCGACTATCGTCCTCACGTAGGCGGAACGTCATGTGGAAGTTGCCTAGTTCTGTGCATCATAACAGTATAGTGTTTACTGGAACATTGCATTTAAAATGGCTGTAGACAGTAAATGGAGTAGCACCTTCACGTACGAAAGACGAGAAGGCTCATGTAAAGTTCGAAATTCGAAATTCGAAACACGAATATCGAGTTTCGGAGGAACATCATCGACTTTTGTATTCGATCGTGATAGCAACTATCTTGTCTCAGGGAGGCCAATTATATGGCAGGACGACAAAGAGTTATGTATGGCATCATATCATTCAACACACAGCAGAGAAAGAAGACGTACATTTTCCTCAAATGTACGTCTGCACACAAGCTATTAACACAATTTCACACGCGGGTGCATTTCGACTGCATCGACTCCCACCCGCCACCGCCTGGCCACCCGCCCGCACCAACACTTTTGAGTTTTCGGGAGAACTTCACATGTTGTCGACGTGCTTTCACTGTGCAATGTATCGCGTTACACATTACTCACATTACACACATTACACACATTACACACATTACACACATTACACACATTACACACATTACACACATTACACACATTACACACATTACACACATTACACACATTACACACATTACACACATTACACACATTACACACATTACACACATTACACACATTACACACATTACACACATTACACACATTACACACATTACACACATTACACACATTACACACATTACACACATTACACACATTACACACATTACACACATTACACACATTACACACATTACACACATTACACACATTACACACATTACACACATTACACACATTACACACATTACTGCATTATACATTACACATTGTTCTACACACGTAGAACTCTATATATCAGTGCGTGCGTGGTTCAGAATACTCGCCGAGGCAAAACGCGGGAGCAGCTAGCAGGGTATAGGCGTCTGAGATCTTCTTCTCAACAAACAAGTTGGCATACAGTGACACTGAAAAAAATACTAAAGTCTAAGACTAGTGTCAGGTTTGTTTGCAAAGTTACGATGGCATTCTCGTGCTGACTCTTGTTCTAAGTGCCTGCGATTCTTCGTGGAGCCCTTACGGTGCTTCATATCGTTCATCATCGGCACTAGAACACGTACACGCGGAGGTTTAAAGCCTAGCAGTATATATAAACCAGTTCCAGATTAGTGTCAATAGCTAGCGAGTCCACCTACACATGTGTGTGTAGTGTGTGTGTGTTTTTCCAGTGTTGTTATTTTTTCGATCTTTTATATTACGCGACGCTACTGTCTGTAGCAGAGAACTGAGGGACGGCGTGGCAATAAGCAGCTGTTCTCCATGTGCTATTTAATGAACTTCGGATAAACATACCAATTTATTTTTTTCACGAAAGATCGCAATTTTTTTTTTTTACGCGGCGGTGCGGGAGAAACCCACGTTGCGTACGTCGTCTTGTCGTTTCTTTCTCCTTGTTCGTTATATCATACGTCATGATCAAATGTCAGAACGTGGGCCCTCTCAGGAGAGCAATAGACTTATTCGTATTTATAACCTCTCTGTAGTTACCTTCGCGTAACGGCAATCCTGCTCATATAGCATTAATTTGATTTAAAAATGTCAGTTTTATTGGCTTATAGTACAACACGTGGCAGTTGCAATATACACGCTTGCTCTCAACGTCTGCTGTTCGTTAGGAGATAGCAGGATGTTGGTCTCACGTAATCACCCTTCTTCTTCTTCTTCTTCTTCTTCTTCTTCTTCTTCTTCTTCTTCTTTTTCTTCTTCTTCTTCTTCTTCTTCTTCTTCTTCTTCTTCTTATTATTATTATCATCATCATCATCATCATCATCATCATCATCATCATCATTATTATTATTATTATTATTATTATTATTATTTTATATTTTTATTATTAATATTTGGTGTTCTGGATGCTTTCCTCCTATTAAGGATTTTCAGTTATACTAATAGTGGTCACTGCTGGGGTGTTTTACTTCATCGATCGTTCATCTGCGTCCCAAGAGAATCATATATTTACCCAAATAGTAATGAAATCTCACCCGTTTCACATTGTATGTTCCCGTCTGCTCCCACCTACCACACACACACACACACACACACACACAACACACACACACACACACACACACACACACACACACACACACGACGCACACACACACACACACACACACACACACACACACACACAC
>NW_014577184.1:346803-357020 GCF_000485595.1 Priapulus caudatus | reverse complement strand
CAGCGAAGAGAGAGCACGAGAGAGAAGAGAGAGAGAGAAGAGAGCAGATGAGAGAGAGAGACTGGGGCCAGAAGAGAGAAGAGAGGAGAAGACGAGAGAGAGAGCAGAGAGGAGAGACGATGAGCATATGAGAGAGGAGCGACGTTCGCTGTCATCAGAAAGCTCTCTGCTGCCTGCATGACATCGTTCCGCACGGCATGCTCGACGATCGCTGAACCATGAAATACAGTGACGCACTGCACGCCACGCAACTCACGCAGATTAAACATACGCACGCACAATCCGACACGAATGCAAGTCTCGTTTATGGCAGCACCACGAGAGGGTCGGTGATTCTCTACGTATATGAAATGTGTGTTGCTGTGTGTGGGTGTCGTGGTGGTCGTGGTGTGTGTGTGGTTGGTGGTGTGTGTGGTGTGTGTGTGTGTGTGTGTGTGTGTGCACTTGTGTGGGTGTGTGTGTGTGTGTGATGTGTGTGTGTGGTGATGTGTGTGCGTTTCTCGCTGGCTGCTGGTTTCTCACGCAGGTGCTGGTGCCAGCAGCCTGAGCTCATGTAGTAGCGATTTCCGCACCATGTGTGCGCGGCCCGCCCGCTAGTCGTTCTAGGTTAATCCTCTCTAGGTGAACGTTCACTGTCGGCAAAGTTGCAATCACATGACCACTTTCGTTTCTACAGCTCGGCACATATCTCTGCGCGAACGCTCCTACGCTCGTCTGCCTGCCCCAAGGCCATTTACCCGACCAAGACACAGCGAAAGAGAGAGAACAGTAGGCGTGCGGGCATCGGTAGCTGTACCTGTCTTGTGTGTCTGTCTTGTGTGTCGCAGCGGCAACCGCACACACCTGTCTCCCTGTGTCTCTCTCGCGCCGCTTTTGTGTGCGAGCGAACGACGACACATCTTGCGGGAAGGAGTACGTTTATGGAATACATGACAGACGACGTGCGCAGCCCGCGGTAGCGACGAGACGCGCTCGTGTATATAGTACCCGCGTCGTCCGCTTGGCGTCGTCCGTGTCGGTTTGTCGACAGGTTGTTGTCGTCGACGGCGACAGCCTCGTGAAGCTCGTTAAAGCGTCGACGACAAGCTGAGTGTGTCGTGCGTGCGCTGGTGTGTCGCCATCGTCAGCGAGCCTTTTTTAGTGTCGCGTGCGTTGTCACCATCGCATAGTAGCAGCTCTTTCTAGGGTCGCGAACGTTGTCATCACCAGGGACTAGCATCCCTGTCAAGTGTCGCGTTCGCTGTCACCATCAGGGACTAGCATCCCTGCCAAGTGTCGCGTTTCCTGTCACCATCGCGGACACTAGCATCCCTGCCAAGTGTCGCGTTTCCTGTCACCATCGCGGACACTAGCATCCCTGCCCAGTGTCGCGTGCGTTATCGGGGAGAAGTAGCAGCCGCCTGTGATCCCGCGTGACAGCATGTGGTTCGCAGTCTCTTGTATGCCGAAGCTCTCCTCGGAGAGACTCGGCGGCGGCGGCGGCGGTGCGAGCAGCTACGACCCGTACGGCGACGCCGTCAGTCTGTACACGTACGGTCAAGAGCCCGAGCTGGCGCACTACCGCAGCCGCAGCGGCCATCCGTACAACCATCACAGCGGCGGCAACAACACGAACATGAACAACCCTCAGTCAAAATCCCGGCCTAGTGAGTACATCCCCTACGGACTCTCACCGAAGTCGTCCGTGATCTCTCCGATGTCGATGTCGCCCACGGTAAGTGTGTGTGCGTGTGTGTAGGCGGTGCGCGTGCGTGCGTGTGCGTGTGCGTGTTTGTGTGCGTGTGTGCGGGTGCGTGTGCGTGTGTGCGTGCGTGCGTGTGCGTGTGTGCGTGAGTGTGTGCGTGCGTGCGTGCGATGGTGGTGAGCAGACGCGAATGTGTTTGCATCTAAGGTGGTGAATATCTTACCACTTTTAACTGTAGCAGTGATATAGCTGCTATGTTAGGCGTAAAGCGGTGAAATTCTCAGTTATATGTAAGTATTCGCGGGAGTTCCATTGTCTTCATCGTCCCAGTTATCAGTTATCGTCCACATAGCAGCTATGTACGAAGCAGTGATATCGCTAATATATTTGGCGAAATGGCGAAATATTCTTCGTTACGTATCTAGAAGTGTGGCAGGGGCTCCAATCTTCACTTATCTTCCACATTCAAGCCATGAATGTGGCAGAGTTATCGCTGCTGTGTTATATGTAAAACGGTGAAAACGTCCTCACCTCTGCTTGAGGCATGCGGCTCTCTTTCTTGGGTCTTTTTCTTCTTCTTCTTCTTCTTCTTCTTCTTCTTCTCGGGTCACTATACACTACACTCGACCTAGCAACTGCAGCACACGGGACCTGGCACGGCGGTTGAAAACCTCCAGGTCGACAGGGCTCTGGTAATAGGGAGCATTCTTGGGTGTACATGTGGTAGTAACCTCGCTACTATGTTCAGCGTAATGGCAGTAGCTTTGCGCGGGGTGAGAGGGTTGAAGCACTTTTTCTCGCAGATATGTACGTGCGCAGCGGCCACCGCGTACGCAAATTATCGATTAATTTATCTACAGAAAAACAATCACGACTACCCTTACTACGCACGATAATACAAATGTTCCTATAGACATATCGGGTAGAAACATCTGTGTTATGTGCCGGCAATGACATACGTGTATATCTGTGTAGATTGTGACGAATGATGTTGTGGGGAGGGCTGAAAGAGCATAAAACCAGCGCGGCTCTATTCTGCGTAGTGAATTCATCACTTCGCACGCTGTAAAATCGTAAAGCGATGCCTATCCCGTGCGATTTCTCCACTGTCTGCGCTCACAGAAACGTTGTTTCACTGTTATACTGCTTCCCCTGTGTGCGGACGTGTGTTTCTTGTGAAGAGTAGGGCCTATAGCGTGGGTTGCTAGGAATTAAGTCGGCGATTCATACCGTGGCGTTGTCGCGATGTAGATCTTTTCGCGATTGATATGTAAAAACTAGTTATTGAATTAGAAATCCGCCGCAGTCGCGTCTGCATATAGCTCGGTGCTGAATCACATCTAATTAGAGCTGCAAATGCAGAACGCGAGACGCCAGCAAGCTACGCCGGTAGTTCCGCGCCGCGCAGGTTTTTAAATGCACGCTAAATTGAAACGTTCCCCCTCCCGTTTCTGCTATTCACGACTGACTCATGCGAACGTATTTGCATCAGAAAGCCCACGGAGAGCGTATAGACGGAGGTGCTCGGCTGCAGAGTAGTGTAGTATGCGGTCGTTGAAGGCCGTGGGTTGCTAGCTAGCAGAGCAGGTAACTTGTTTTCGATGGGCAACCAGGTGCAATAGCAACGGCACACGACTCATCTAGTCCCCACCCCGCGTACGTAGACAACGCGTCTGCGTACAGTTCGAGTACAGTCACCTCTGTAGAACGGTCACCGGACTATAAAGGACACATTTTGACAGTTCCTCTGTGTGGTCGCTATGCAATGGAACCACCTCTATAGAACGAACACATGTGCTTAAAGGCCACTATTGGCGTTTCCCTTGAGGGACTCTTACATGCAGATTTGACTGAACTTAAACCATATGCAGTCACTTAATAACTCATTTAATTATTCCATACCCACACTACCCACAGTTTAAGAATGATGCCTATCTTCTCGATGTAAACAACCTCAAGTGATAATAATTGATACGGCGGGACTCCGAGAAAAATAAAGAATTTAGACATCGCCCGAGTATCTAATTGGCTTTGTAGGACGGGCTTTCATCGGTACGACAACCTAATAGATATATAAAGCCCTATATGTGGCTCGTATCGCTGGTATATAGGTGGCCTGCCTCAATAGGCTTTACCCGTGTGGCTCTAACTCGTTCTCAAATTTTTCAGCGTAGCTTTTGAGCATTACCTACTCTTTTCAAGTTGCCTGTACTTTATGCCTTTTTGTATCTATAGCTGTTCTCTACTTGGCTTTGTCCATTTGTACATCTTTACATCTTTTCTTTTGGCACTCGCGTCTTTGTGCTGTGAAGATGGGCCGTTTGTCGAGCCCCGTCATCGTTTTCAGCTTTTTGGGAATAATCCGTATATGAAGGCAATTCTTTGGATATTCCGTTCTCGTTTTGTGTTAGGAGAATGTGACGGTTAGTGGTGGTGTTAACGTTCATGCCTGTACGCGTCTGTATCTGTATTTACAACTGTATCTGCATCTGTATGCGCATGCGTCTGTATGTCGTCATCGACTGCGGCATGAACGTCATCATTGCCCTTCCGGTTCATGTTCCGGGTCATTATACCTACCACTTGGCAGTTGTTGAGCGTGCCGTGATAAATTCTACGATTATAATAATTACTATTATCGATGTATATAAAATAGAATAATGTTCACTTAAAAGAACTCTCGAATCGGGCAGTTGAAGAAAGGCTGACGCACGCCCGATCTGCACCACAGACGAAAGGGTTTGAAATTTGAATGTCTCGGTCAACCGATGTTGGCTCGAAGGAATGCGCTAGCGTACCACCCTCTCGATTTGCGAACACGTCAGAATGAGACAGTGCGCACCACGGCCGTACGTGTTCATTATTTTATTTTGGGCGTCGGCGACGGATGGCTGTTGCCTGCAGGGCATCGCATGGACTTAAAACTGAAATATACGGGCCGAGAATCAGGCTCGAAACCCGTCCGAGCGGAAAGATGTGCATAAACACGTCTGTCCTCCATATTCAATGTTTCAATTAGCAGGTATGTAATCTGATGTCTCGACGTTCTCAATGACGTTCTCCCAACCCCCTCGTTCTACGGCGAATTCTTCGGCACGAGTTGTTTTTTGCCATTACCTATTTTATCTACCTGTGCATCTGTATGCAGCTAGTCTGATAGGACTGCACCGAATTCCTAGCCTGCTCAGTGCTAACTCTCTCGCTTTCACTGTCTCTCACTTTCATTCGCAGACAGTGCATGCGGTCAGTGTCGGACTGAAATTCTCAAATTCGTATGGCCGCAAATGTGCATAAAATGGGAAATCTGGCTGTCCACATACATCGTCCGGATGCTGGAAAATCTACGTGGAAAAATTATGCTTCTATTTTCGCCCACTGTAAACTATAAGCTTTGTAACCCGGTGGAACCACACCCCGTAGTGCCTGTCCGAGCTGCCCCCGATTCAATCATGTACTAGCAGCTTTGACTACGTGTTAGCGAACACAAACACTGCCGACGCAACGAGGGAAATGCAATGTGCAAATACGTCAATAGGATTCGAGAGCCAAACATGTCTGCTCGTATGCATCACGAGGGAGTATGGGAACGACGAAGGACAGTCGGCGGGGGAATGCGGGGAATTACGGCTTGTCGTTGTTGTTTGCATGCGAAAGGTTGTCGCGCACTAGATGTGTACTCGGAATGAGTTTTGTATAATTAACACCGTTCTGTCAATCCGAATTATATCACTCGCCAATTTCTCGATAGAAATCTTGCTGGTTGATTAAATTGATATCGCTGTTCGAATATAAGTTGAGCAAACCTTTCGGTTGGATTTCGCTGAAGATTACAGTCGCTTTATTTAGTGCGTAAACGCGTTCGAAATTCTTTGCGTACGTTTAACTGTGCTCAATCGCTTAACAACTGCCTAACGCCCTTTCTCTCGTACGCGCACATGAAGGTTATTCAAATCATAAAAATGTGGGCGAATTTAAACCGTGTTATATATATTATATATATCAGTGCCTGGAATACACTCCACTGTTCGCGCAGGAAGGGTGCTGGTGGTTGAAGCTCCCCCTGTCGCCCGATGTGGATACTATACTCTATATGATCGATGGAGACGTTTCAGGAAGACGGGGTCCCTGTCTTGTCGTGAAAACCTATCCCACTACGCATGCACACCACAGGAAATGCACAGCGACCATATTAGTCTGGATTGTGAATTTCCGCTCGAGTGACGTTATACATTCGGAAACCACTCGAACATACACACACCTATAGCTTTTGATTAACAAAAACTGGTAGTTTTGCTGGTTATTACTGTATTTCACGGCAATGGAGGCGGAAGTGGGGTGAAGAGGAACGAGAGTTGGGCATTGATGTCCATGACAGAGAGTCGTGCATAGATGGCATTGTCACGAACATTCAAACTCAAATAATTTGAAAAGAGTTCATTTATTTTCCTGATAATTGTATGTGTTTAACCGTACAGGAACCATTACTCGCCTTGGTTGTCTATGTGTCAGTCGAAATTAAATCGATCGTCAAATTCTTTATTTACTTCCTATAGAACGTCGCATCGGCATTTGAAACTACGTATTTGCAAAAAAAGTAGATTTTTTACACCAGAGCCAACTACATTTTTCTTTTTTTCTGATCTTTTTAATTACTCACCCTCACTAAGGTCGGTGGCTGCCGTCTGGTAATCTCATCGTTTTTCAGTCCTGCGTATAATAAGCTTGTAATGAGTCATTAAAGCTCCATTCCGCGGCGCGCCGGCTCAAGGAGAATCAAGGAGCATCTCGCTCTTCATTCACGCCCCTTCACGAAGATTAGCCAGGTTCTTTGTCAAAACATAATCATCGATTTCATCGGTTGTTTATGAAGCAAACACGGTCAGGTCTATGTTAGCATGGTACCTTTATAAAACGGACACCCGTCTTCGAGGACGTATTGGCGTTTTCATCAGATCGAAGTTATACAATGAACCCACTTTTATATAGCGAACACCTGTCTATAAACGAACACACGTCTCGAATTGGCACATTTCGTGTTTCCTTCGAGTGACAGCTATGCAGCGCAGCCACCTCTATAGAACGGACAGCTCTCTACGATAGACACTTTCGGCGTTTGTCTCGAGTGACCCTTATATGCAGGTTCGACTGCATAACGTGAAACGTAATTATATTGTTTCAATTATAGAGCAATTACGCGAAATGGATACATGCGAATTAAGTGATTGAGTTCTAACACGCAATTTAGACGTCATCATGCCATCACGCGAACAGTTTGTCTGTTATTATTCAATGCTTGCGTTTCCCTTTAAACGCTATGCTGAACCGACTGCAAAAAGTCAAATGACCTCAGTACAATATGCGACAGTGTATTCGCATCCGAATCAGTATCGGTTTTTGCTGGATACAAAGTGCCATAATTAGAAATAGCAGTGTAGTCGTTGTCAATTCAGCGGTGAAGGTTTCTGAAGCTATACTGCTGGACCCATAATAAAAAAACGTGTGTTATTGTCCCAGTCATTATTCGTAATTTTATATTCACCTTTATTTATATGGCATTTTATCTTTAGTCGGTGCAAAATACAGACAATACTGTGCATATATATCACTGACGGGAAACGCCTAAAGTGTCCTTTATAGAAAGGTGTCAGTTCTATAGAAGTTGTTTAACTTGTATAACTGCCACTCAGTGGAAACGCCAAGATTGTTCATTATAGACAGGTGTCCGCCTTATTAATGTGACCGCTAACGCAGGTTTGATCGTATATCGCAGGTGCGATTAGAGAAAAGCTTTAAGAATGTAGTTTCAACCAGTATAGGCGTTCCTGCGTTAACGAGGAAACTTCTCCTGCTCTCCATACAAGGTTACCATTCTGCGTTGATTCAGAGCTATACGCGTTTAAGTGTCGCAGACATCACGACATATTTCTAATTCGATAAGAACGGAGTGTGTAGTGTCGCCATGCAAATTACGGAAATTGTCCGCGCGTGAATCCCAGATGGCGTGCCATTTATATTTCATACGTCTGCTGCTGCGGCGTGTGACACGAGCGGCCTCTGGTGGCCAGAAGCGGCCAATGCCCGCGGCTAGCTTCAATGAAAGCAAATCGAGAGCAAAGTATTGCGATGCACGATTACGAGAACTGAATTCCAGAACCCGTGACGGGACTGTCTCTCTGTTCTCGCGGTGACTTGCCCCGATTACTAATTCCCAGCGGAGCCGGCCCTAGTTACAGCAAGCGGGAATCGCGCCCAATCACTGCACGCGCGCGGCCCTTCTTGTCGTAAACAATAATGCAGCTGCTCGATTTAATTTAACAGTTCATTTTACGCAATTTCAGTATTTGGAATGTAGAACGAATCATTTTTATTTTGCGCGAATTACAGTCGAGCGGATGATATATTATTACGCGCACGTGAACACATCCGAATTAGTGCACCTCCTCGCTTTCATCTATAAATTATACGATGCGGGAATCATTGTGGGCATCTTGCGTGAAGAGACGATAATAACGCTTGTCTGGTGAACAACAAAATGCGCGGTCCCTGGAGCGCTACTGCGAGTCCGGCTGTTCTGCGGCTGTTCTGCTCGCTCTGCCCTTTTCTTCTTCATCGTCTGGATCAGGAATTTATCAAATCAGGCGGTGCCAGTGTTGCGCACGGTCTATACTGGCTCTGGCCTTATGCCGGCACTGCTTATCCAACATGCACTGTAATTGTCTTGTAATCTGATTGCCGTGTAACATGTGAGTGAGACAATGCGGGTATTCGTGCCGGCCGTGAATGCTGCTGCCACGACCTCATACCTCCCGTGAACACGCCCGGCTAGAGCGGTCATATAGCTTGTCTCCCTCCCCCCTCGCCGCCGAGTTCCCGCCTCCCTATCGGCTCCCCTCATTGCGCCATTGTCAAGCGTGACATGGAGTGTTTGCCTCTGAACCAGTTCCGCGCGTGAAGGCGAGAGAGTGCGCGCTAGCTGCTGCTGCTGCTGCTGATGCTGCTGATGCTAATACAGATCTAGAAGCTTGCTCGGAGATTTCCGCTGCAACAGGCGTGTTGTATGGCGATGGCTTGCGCTAGCGTAGTCTCAGCATCGAGTGAGAGATAGATCGCGGGTGCCTAGCTCAGCTCGGCAGCAGTGCAAGCGAGCGAGAGATAGAGATACGGGGCTTGCCCAGCCGGCAGCACGGATAGAGTTTCCCAGCGTCTTCCTCGCCGTGGCGGCCAGATGCGATACTGAGAGACGAATCCGGGCAATCTGTTAGCCAGCCAGCAGTGCCTCGTGTGTTAGCCAGGCTAACTTGAGGTGTCGTGGACGGACAGTAGACAGAACTGGTTGCTGTTTGTGTGTGCAGACCGTCTCCGTGGCTTGTGCTTTTACCCGTGTGCCGTACCGGCTTTCGTGAATGCTGAATGCAATACTCGTGACAAGAGACAACAACAGGATACGATCTGTGCCGACAACGGGAGGCAGCAATAGTCGCTTAACAGGTATTGATGGAGTTCTGTACTCACGATTGCCGCACGATCTCAGCGTATCTAGATATGCTACGCCGTGGATAAACTCAGTTCACGCGTTCTCGGTGCTGTCGCGGTTATATCAGCTGACAAGTCTGTATATGTAAGGACTCACTCGAGAGAAACGCCAAGAGTGTCTATCGTAGAGAGCTGTCCGTTCTATAGAGGTGGTTGCACTGTACAGCTGTCACTCGAAGGAAACACGAAAGGTGCCAATTAGAGACGTGTCTGTTCTATAGAGGTGACCGCTAACGGAGGTTTGATCGTGGCTAGCAAACGTAGACCGGTCGGTCTCCCTACGTGTGCTGTGCGTATGAGGGATCATACTTTAGAACCCTGGTAGTTCAGTCATCATCATTATTGCAGTATCTCTTACTTCAGCCTCTAAACCTTACTCATGATATCTAACCCTCACCCTAACCCTAACATAATCCTCACCCTAACCCTAACCAACTCATCACCCTACCCCTAACCTAACCCTATCCTTAACCCGAACCTAAAACTAATTCTATCGTAAATCCTTGGCCCATCATTTCAAATTACGGGTGAGGCGCTGAAGTAGGATTGACCCCTAGGAAAGATACCCTTGAGCTACAGCCATCAGAGCTCGCTTTCGCTTACCCCGCGTGACACATACACGCAAAGTCTCTCAGCTGCGATAGGCATCGTTCGTTTTGTTGTGAGGTGAGGTTGCCTTGGTGTATATACCAGGCGAGAATCGAACCCCGTATAACGATCCTCGGCCCCCAGACAGACGCCGCCTGCGTTAGAGAGCGTAGAGAGCAGTAGCTTACACAGCAGCAGCTGCATGTGAGTGTGTGCTCGATCCTTGTTGTCGGCTCGTTTTTTTGTTAACGGCGTTCATCCACCCGGCTAGACGCGCCGAAAATTGCTACCGAGATCAGCAGTAAGTGTGTTCTCACTGCCTCTGTTATTCTATCGCTCCCCCTCCCCTTCTTGCTCTCTCTCTCTCTCTCTCTCTCTCTCTCTCTCTCTCTCTCTCTCTCTCTCTCTCTCT
>NW_014577184.1:337675-341815 GCF_000485595.1 Priapulus caudatus | reverse complement strand
GTTGTGGAGCGCAAGCGTGCGTGGTGTGTGTGTGTGTGTCCTTAGTGCGCGCGTGCGTGTTGTGTGTGTGTGCGCGCGTATATATATAGTAGTATATATATATAATGTGATGATGTGTGGTTGTGTGTGTGTGTGTGTGTGTGTGTGTGTGCGCGCGCGCGTGCGCTGTGGCGTCCCCTCGGTGCGCGCGTATATATAATATATATATATATATAGTATATATATATATATATATGTGTGTGGGGTGTGTGTGTGTGTGTTGTGTGTGTGTGTGTGTGTGTGTGTGTGTGTGTGCTGTGTGTGTGTGTGTGTGTGTGCGTGTGTGTGTGTGTGTGTGTGTGGTCGTGCGCGCGTGCGTGTGTGTTGTGTGTGCGTGTATATATATATATATAACACGGTTTAAATTCGCCCACATTTTTATGATTTGATAACCTTCATGTGCGCTGTACGAGAGAAAGGGCGTTAGGCAGTTGTTAAGCGATTGAGCACAGTTAAAGCGTAGCGCAAAGAATTTCGAACGCGTTTACGCACTAAATAAAGCGACCGTAATCTTCAGCGAAATCCAACCGAAAGGGTTTGCTCAACTTATATTCGAACAGCGATATCAATTTAATCAACCAGGCAAGATTTCAATCGAGAAATTGCGAGTGATATAATTCGGATTGACCAGAACGGTGTTAATTTATACAAAACCCATTCCGAGTACACATCTAGTGCGCGACAACCTTTCGCATGCAAACAACAAACGACAAGCCGTAATTCCGCATTCCCGCCGCCGACTGTCTCTTCGTCGTTCCCATACTCCCCCGTGATGCATACGAGCAGACATGTTTGGCTCTCGAATCCTATTGACGTATTTGGCACATTGCATTTCCCTCGTTGCGTCGGCAGTGTTTGTGTTCGCTAAACACGTAGTCAAAGCTGCTAGTACAGGATTGATCGGGGGCAGCTCGGACAGGCACTACGGGGGTGTGGTTCCACCGCCGGTTACAACGCTTAGGTTTACAGTGGGCGAAAATAGAAGCATTAATTTTTCCACGTAGATTTTCCAGCATCCGACGATGTATGGTGGACCAGCCAGATTTCCCAATTTTTCATGCACATTTTGCGGCCATACGAATTGGAGGATTTCAGTCCGACACTGACCGCATGCACTGTCTGCCGAATGAAAGTGAGAGACAGTGAAGCGAGAGAGTTAGCACTGAGCAGGCTAGGAATTCGGTGCAGTCCTATCAGACTACTCTGCATAGAGATGCCACAGGTAGATAAAATAGGTAATGGCAAAAAACAACTCGTGCCGAAGAATTCGCCGTAGAATGAGGGGTTGGGAGAACGTCATTGAACGTCGAGACATCAGATTACATACCTGCTAATTGAAACATTGAATATGGAGGACAGACGGTTTTATGCACATCTTTCCGCTCGGACGGGTTTCGAGCCTGATTCTCGCCCGTATATTTCAGTTTTAAGTCCATGCGATCCCTGCAGGCAACAGCCATCCGTCGCCGACGCCCAAAATAAAATAATGAACACGTACGGCCGTGGGCTGCGCACTGTCTCATTCTGACGTGTTCGCCAATCGAGACGGTGGTACGGCTAGCGCATTCCTTTTCGAGCCAACATCGTTGACCGAGACATTTCAAAGTTTCAAACCCTTTCGTCTGTGGTGCAGATCGGGCGTGGCGTCAGCCTTTCTTCAACTGCCCGATTCGAGAGTTCTTTTAAGTGAACAGTATTCCTATTTTATATACATCAGATAATAGTAAGTATTATATCGTAGAATTATCACAGGGGACACGCCTCAACAACTGCCAAGTGGTAGTATAATGACCCGGAACATGAACCGGAAGGCAATGATAATGTTCATGCCGCCAGTCATGACGACATACAGACGCATGCGCATACAGATGCAGATACTAATACAGGACGCGTACAGCGATGAACGTTTACACCACACGATACACCGTCACATTTCTAACACAAAACGAGAACGCGAATTCCAAAAGAATTGCCGTTTATATACGGATTATTCCCAAAAAAGCTGAAAAACGATGACGAGGACTCGACAAACGACCCATCTTCACAGCACAAAGGGAACGCGAGTGCCGAAAGAAAGATGTAAGATCGATACAAATGGACAAAGCCGAAGTAGAGAACAGCTATAGATACAAAAAGGGCATAAAGGCTACAGGCAACTTGAAAAGAGTAGGTAATGCTCAAAAGCATACGCTGAAAATTTCTGAGAACGAGTTAGGAGCCAACACGGTAAAGCCTATTGAGGCAGGGCACCTATATACCAGACGATACGAGCCACATATAGGGCCTTTATTATCTATTAGTTGGTCGTACGCGATGAAAGCCCGTCCTACAAAAGCAATTCGATACTTCGGGCGCATGTCAAATCTTTTATGAGTCCCGCCGTATCAATTAGTATCACTTGAAGTTGTTTACATCGAGAGAGATAGGCATCATTTCTATAAACTGTGAGGTTAGTGTGGGTATGGAATAATAAATGAGTTATATAATGTGACTGCAGTTATGGTATTAAGTTTCAGTCAAATCTGCCATGTAAGCAGTCCTCAGGGTAAACGCATTCCGCCCACACACACACACGCACGCACACACGGCCCCGAGAATACACAACGGGTAGCAGCCATGCATCTCTCTCCCTCTCCCCCTCTCTCTCTCACACACACACACACACACACACACACACACACACACACACACACACACACACACACACACACACACACCGCGTACGATGAATGCATACATGCCTCATCATTACAGTTTGCCGATGAAAAGGAATAGACTCCCCTCCCCATCATCCTACGTAGCCGGGCCTGTTGTCTACACGCACGGTCGTAGACGCCCCCCTGCCTGCACTGTGCGCATACAATCGTCTTATTTAGCGAGGTCTTTGCGTGACGCTGGGATCTCCCACTGTCATGTAAACAACCCCCGCCGATGTATTGCGGCAATAGGGTCAGTAGGATTATCTGCGCGGGATAATCCCGGTGTGTGAGGCGCGTATTGTTCACGTTGTGGAAGGGAGTGAAGGAGGAGAGCCAGGAGGAGATAGAAAGGGGCGAGGGTGAGGGAAGGAGTGAGAGAGAGATGGAGATAGAGAGAGAGAGAGAGGAGGGGTACGGTTTGGGCCGTTTGGCTAGTCATTGTGTTCACGGACAGGGCGGATGCTGCTGCTGCTACTGCTGCCGCTACTGCTGCTGCTGCTGCTGCTGCTGCTGCAGCTTCCGCTACTGCTGCTGCTGCTGCTGCTGCCGCTACTGCTGCTGCTGCTGCTGCTGCTGCTGCTTCTCATCCTGCTGCTGATGCTGATGCTGATGCTGATGCTACTGATGCTGCTGCTGCTGTTGCTGTTGCTGTTGCTGTAATAACTGCTGTAATTCGGCGAGTCTCTACACCACCATCCTCTCCTACCTCTCTCCCTCTCGTTCGCTGACTTTTCTCCTGAGTCTCTCTCATTTCTTCCCATCTCTCCCAACTCCCTCGCGCTATTTTCTCTATTTTCCTCCCGCTTCTCTCTCTCTCTCGTTCTCTGTCTATCTCTATCTCGCACTCTATCTCTTTTCCCACTCTCTCCCATACACAAAAACTCTCTCGCTCTCGCTCTCTCTTTCGCCGCTCTGTCTTCCTCCCTGCAAACGTACATCAAGGAATATTCAAATGGGAGACACTACTCCTGTGCCGCGTGTTTGGTCTTGTGTTGTATTGGTATCGCCCTCCCCTCTCCCGTCTCCAGCCCTCCACTGGTCGATGCTATTGTAACCGCCACCAGAAATACATCACTTGTAAAAATATAATGTGCAATGCGTCAATACGAGACATTTTTCTGATTGCCACGCAGCACTGGCGCAAGTAGAATAACGAGCGCGCCGAGATGAGAGAGAAGAGCAAAAGCGCTGCCACGGTGGAGCAATTACCAATTTGTCACGGCTCTGCTTCCGTTCATGTTAGCCCACATTCGCTTATCGGTTCGTCCTCCACTCCCCCTTTTACTTATCTCTCACTCTCTTTCTTTCTACCTCTCTCTCTCTATACCTTTCTCTTTTTCTTTTTTTCTCCCTCTCACTCTCTCTCTCTCTCTCTCTCTGTCTCTTCTTCTCTTCTCTCTCT
>NW_014577184.1:324057-333915 GCF_000485595.1 Priapulus caudatus | reverse complement strand
GTGTGTGTGTGTCGTGTGTGTGTGTGTGTGTCGTGTGTGTGTGTGTGTGGTGTGTGTGTGTGTGTGTGTGTGTGTGTGTAGTGTGTGTGTGTGTGTGTGTGTGTGTGTGTGTAGTGTGTGTGTGTGTGTGTGTGTGTGTGTGTGTGTGTGTGTGTGTGTGTGTGTGTGTGTGTGCGCGCGCGCGTGTGTGTGCGCGTGTGCGTGTGCGTGTGTATCTATATTTGCATGCAGGTATTTCATACAACGTACATACCGAGCATGTAGTGTGTGGAAGAACGCGCGTATGTGCGCGCGTGCGTGCGCGTGTGCGTGTGTGGATGCGTGCATGCATGCGTGCGCGCGACCGTGCGATGCATGATGATGCGCCTCGCCCCAGGTGAAATAGAAAGCGGACAGCAAGCAGCGCAGTAGGCGGGCTTTGCCCAGAACATTAGCCTGCGGCCTACAACGTTCGCTTTACACCGACGATGCCTCGCCTCTGATTCAGACAGACCATCGCGTACAACGCTATAGACATGCTCTCAACGCTTACACTGAGATTCGTGTGGAAAGTGAAAGTCGAGAGAGAGAGAGAGAGAGCGAGAGAGCGAGAGAGCAAGAGAGAGAAGAATCGGTCAATTCATTCTTCGGGCTGACGGCCGGAAGGTCTAGACTTTACCCGCGAGGCATACAGCGTCGTTACGTACACCGTAGTTTGAATAGTATCGCGCTATAACGTCATCCTCAGTGCAGACAGATCGGAGGAAATATTATCCTCGCCCGTGAATGCGACCGAGTACTTTTCCGATGCAGCAATGACTGAGCTGCGTGCTGCATGGCTGTACTTCAGCTGCGTAGCTTGGGCAGCGAATGTTTCTCGGTGGTTTCTGCTGGAATGTCTTGTCATTCGGTCGTCGTATGTTTACCTTGTACCTTGTGGCTACCGTGGCTAGAGTCTCGTTGTATGTGCGCAATTAAACCTGTGTATTCGGTCACCTCTATAGAATGGACGCCTGGCTATAAAGGACAGCAGTTTGAGCGCTTCCAGTGATTGGCATAGTTACAGTCAAGCCAAGCCGCCTCTATTAAACGAACGCTTGTTTGTTTTAAAGAACACATCAGAATTTTTTTCCCGTTTTTTTTATATACAGGTTGACTGCATATATATATATATATATATGATAATGTGTGTGCGTGCGTGCGTGCGGGCGGGCGTGCGTGCGTGCGTGTGCTTGTGCTTGTGCTTGCGTGTAGGCCCCTATGTGTGTGTGCGCGCGTAGACACTATTCACGGCTGCGCGATAATTGGTCACGCCGTTCCAACTGTGCAGGAACGAATACGGCTCCTAAACTACCGTGCAGCCATTCCGATGCCTAGCAATGCTGTCCTACAACTTCGGGACCAGGTAGGACCGCATTCGTGCGTGCCACCAACCAATTCTCGGCCATCAATTCTCGGCCATATAAGGATCGTTGTCGTCGCGAGAAACGAATAAGAACCGAGATCGATTTACTTGACCTATCCGTCTGACCAGCTACGCCCACTTGATAAACCGAGAAGGGAAAACCAAGTATAGATTTAATTATGCAATACCGGAGCGAAATATAAAAGCTTAGAGGGGATACATTGACCCGACTTGACGCCAGGGGCCGAAAAAGCTGCGCCCTCTGTCGGTGCTTAATAGAAGCAAAGAACAAAAGACAGATGCGCCCTTGGAGGCGGTGGAAGAAGCAAACGCAAAGAAATGTCAGGCGCAAAATCACGCGCATGCGCAATTTCCATGATTACTTTCATGCATCATCTGACGCGACCCCGCCTGCGTCCTTCTGAAATTTAGCCAATTTGCTTAATGTCATTGCCATTCGGATTGGCATCCAGAATTGGTAGACGCGGACGTTGATACAAAAATTATACGAAAAAAACAAAGCGGTGATATTTCTTGTTGGGTATGGGAGTAGTATTAAACTAACGCTGAACCCTGTAATTATGCACTAATAACAACGACTGTGTCTCCAACCACACGCACTATGCGGTAACAACGCAACGAAAGAAAAGGTCCCTCTGTAAACAACAGCTTGTTATTGTTGCCGAAACTTCGATTCCTTAGATACAAAATGGATTTACCCAGCATATTCGCTGTATGTGAGTTCATCAGAGCGGCCCAGAGAGTTAATACCGTTGGCGACAGCTTGCATTATACATACACACAGCGTATACCCTTGAAGGAGCTTGCCCAATAATAATTTGCTTTAGGTTTAGCAACGTAACAGTCGCTGACAAGAGGACAAGAGTGTGTTAGAGATTACGACGACGACGACCACGATGATGATGATGATGATGATGATGACAATGATAATGATGATGATGATGATGATGACGGCGATGACGACGACGATGACGATGCCGATTACGACGACGACGACGATGATGATGATAATGATGATAATGACGGTGATGACGATGACGATGATGATGATGATGACGATGATGACGACGACGACGACGATGATGATGATGATGATAATAATGATGATGGTGGCGACGTTTTCTACTAAGTGCTACTGTAGTCACTGCAACATGAAGTAATTCATGCAGAGAAGGAGAGAGAAAGACAGCGAGCGCTCAAGAGAGAGGGAGGAATCAATCGTAATATATAGATAATTAATGAATACCTAACCTAGCTACCCCCAACCCGTTAATGTGTTGCACACGTTTGCAGCCTGCAGGAAACCCACGCAGTGTACACACAGTTCCACATAGCTTCAACCTACGTAAGCAGTTGTTATCATGCGCATGTCGTTGTCGTAGAGCATTGATCGAGACAGGCGCCGCGCGCGCGCGCGTGCGTGCCGGTGCGTGCGTGTGTGTGATTTGTGTGTGTGCTGTGTGTGTGTCGTGTGTGTGGGTGTTGTGTTCGTGTACATATCGTGGTGCGTTGCTGTCCGCGTGCATGGCGTCCGCTGCCGTGCGTGCGTGCGCTGCGTGACCGCGCGCTGCTGCGTGCGTGCGTTGGGCGTACGTGCGTGCCGATGTCTGTGTTTTTGGCGATGGATGTTACTTGCTGAGTGATCACCCCTTCTAATGGACGCGGAGCGCTTGTTTGAGGGCGCATGCCTCGCTAATGATGCTTGCGGTATTTACCCGCCTACCATCGGCAGACGCAACGCTAATTGACGGACGCCAAGCTCTTTGTCACTGAAACTGCCAACATGCGTTGCTTATGTGCTCTGGCACGACGCAGTGAAACAATGATGTTTTACAGATGTATTACATAGAGTAGTTCAGTGGAGTTAGAACTAGGCGCGTTGCCTAAAATAATAGTCTATCTCACGACACAGCTTCGCGGCATCTTCTGTGTGGCCGCATTTGATTGTTACAGGGAATTGGCATAAGCGTAGTTTTAAGGTTAGGCAGCATTCTCGAGTCATTGTGAAATAGGGGCTGGCCACACAGGCACTTAGGAGCCGTTTCAATAAAATATAATGCCCCTAAATAAATTACGCAAATCTATGTAACTACCAAGTTCTTAATGCTTTCTTATACTCTTCTTTTCACCTATTACTTGCGACAATTTCCTGCAAATGCCGTCAAATGCTCATCTCTAACAAACGCCTGGCTGCCGCGCCATGGCTCGACGCCTGCCACTGACACATAAATAGTATAGGCTGTATATATTTATATATATATATATATATCCAGAGTAGCATAATAACACAAGAGTTACACACCGTATTCCGCATTTTCAAACGCATTTCTCTCATCAAAATTTGCCACAACAAAGAAGCAAGTTGTATACGTGTCCTCAGTCTTATTATGACCAGTAATCACTACTCGTGGTACTTGATATTCGTTACATATAAAATTATTTACTAGCTTATTGCCTGCTAAATCGCTAATCTTGGCACGAGCTGAATTCGCACAATTTACGCTATTGTGTTAGAGGTGTTAGCCAAAATTTTGAAGCTATAGTTGCGCGCCAATATTTAGCACACGCCGAAACTGTTTCAAATCATTCGTGCCCCGATAGCGGGTGAGAGACAATCTTAAATTTCGCAATTTTGATTCTCGTGAGGAATCGCCAGACGCGCCCTCATTATTGTGATCGCAACACAAGAAATGACATAAGCCCTACTATCTTACATATAGTAATATTACAATCAATAACACATATTCTCTGTAGTAGTTTGCAGTAAAGGATGCACATTACGCACGCGCAGGCTAATCAATGTACAATGTAAAACCCCTATCGGGGCACGAATGATTTGGAAACAGTCGTTGCTAAATATTGCTCTCTTCCACTATAGCCCTTCAAATTTTAGCTTAAACACCTCTACACATATTAGCTGCAGTAAATTGTGCCCGAATTCAGCCCTCGTGCAAGATTACGAATTACAAGCAATTACGCTTAGCCATCAATATATGTAAACGAATATCAGTTACCACGCAAGCCCGTGCAGTGGATTAGTAGTCATAATAAGGCTGAGGAATGTATACACTTGCAATCTGCTTATGGGTGTCGCAAATTTTTGATGAGAAAATCGCGTTAAAATGCGGCGAATTCGGGTGTGTAATCTTGTGTTATTTCTACTCCTTGAATAACATATATAACTATATATATCTATTCTTTATATACTATATATATATTTATATATACTATTTATATATATATTTATATATAATATATAATATAGTATTTATATATTACTATATATTTATGTCTGTCAGTGGCTGGCCAGCGGCAGCCCATGGCCGGCCAGCCAGCATTTGTTACAGGATTGAGCATTTTTTGGACGCCGCATTTGCAAGGAAATTTCGCTCGGCAATAATAAGGGTTTTTGTTTTTCTTTTTCTTTTTATTTTTTTTTTGTTTGCTTTTTTTTTTTTTTTTTTTTTTTATTTTTTTTTTCTTTCTTTTTTTGTGGCTAAAGAAAGTTATAGAAGCATATATTCTTGGTAAGTAATAGATTTTGGCGTATCCTTATCTTAGCATTATATTTTATTTGAAACGCTCCAAGCTGCCCTGTGGGCAGGTGCATATCTAGCTGTTAGACATGGAGGTCGGGCGCGTGTTCCGTTTCTTTGTCTCCCCTCCTTTCCCTATCTGTGTAATTATTTATAAGATGTCGATCTACACTGTGCGCAAGATAGTTTAAAAGCTTTTAGGGTTCGGAGGGTTTAATTACACAAGTTTTGGATTTCCTTCTATATTATTCATACATAACAAACATAATTCAACGTTACAGCAGCATTGATTTTAACGAGCCTTCTTTGCGGCGAGCGCTCGATGTTACGCGTGTATCGATCCGAATTAAAATCTACTGCCTTCTGATGATCTTGATTGAAAAATCGATTAATGTTCGCACCGCTGGCTGTATGTACGTCTGATTTTTCTGTTTTCTTAAGCCGCCTCCCAATAGTATTGGACGCTAAATCACTTTGTCGAACCTAATTATCGGCAGCTTTTTTTCGCTACCCCGTTTTCTCTCTCGCCGTCTCTCTCTCTCTCTCTCTCTCTCTCTCTCTTTCTCTCTCTTCATTTCTCTCTTTTTGCGTTCCCTCTCTCACCGACGCTCGGCTTTTTTTATTCCCCCGTGTCTTGCTCATCTCTTGGGGCGCCGCTTCTTTATCAACTTCCTCTTCTCTTTTGCTCTTTATCTTTCTTCTCTGTTTCTACTCTTGTTAATCTCTTTAATCGCTGCGGTCCCTCCCTCGCTTCTAGCTTTCTCTCCCTCTTCTCGGTTCTCTC
Source organism: Priapulus caudatus (assembly GCF_000485595.1). Lineage (NCBI taxonomy): Eukaryota > Metazoa > Priapulida > Priapulimorpha > Priapulimorphida > Priapulidae > Priapulus > Priapulus caudatus. The sequence goes on along the minus strand of NW_014577184.1, from coordinate 328,190 downwards.
TCTCTCTCATCTCTCTCTGTTCTCTCTCTGCTCCTCTCTCTCTCGGTCTCTCTCTCTCTCTCGCTTTCTCTCTCTTCTCCTCTCTCTCCGCGTCTACACTTTCTCTCTCTCTCTCGCTCTCTCGCTGGCGCTTTGTGAGCCTTGACTGCCTAGAATGATTTTTCAGAAAAAATGGCCGCCACAAAACCAGCCGTTTGCCTGCCCTGTATGCCACCTTGTTCTCGTGGAACCTGCTAAATACTATTGCGAGACGCGAAAAGTGGGTTATTACGGTATAGTAGGCATACTCGGTTACAGCCGGGCGTGATTTCGTGAGGTGGGGGGGAAAGCTCGGCCTCTAACGCCACTGCTTTTCAATTACCACACGGCAATGAACCGATGGTGCCAGTTTTCAATCCTCAAGGCACTTAGCAGCTAATGGCAGTAGAAACTTCACGGGAAAGCTAACTGCTCTTACTCTAACCTGTTTAGTTTCTCGCCGTTGCAGTCGAAGGTCAAAATTCTACATCGGGCCAGTTATAGTTAGAACGACCATAAACCAGCGGCCGGCGCAAGGGTTAGAGTGCTGTGTATTTACCCGTGGAGTCTCACTGCTAACGGTTTCTCGGCGCTCTGTACGCGCCCTGAGCCTACTGTCGCTGTATAATGCGACGATCACACGGATACACACCGAGCATAGTCTCATCGCACGCCACACCAGCCCACGCCACGCACGCACGCACACACACTACTACACCACACACCGACAACAACAACACACACACCACGGGGGAACACGCACACGCACACAGCAATACGCCACACCGCACACGCCGACCCGCACACGAACACGGCAACACCACACACACAACACACACACACACACACACTCCACACAACACACTCACACTTCACAGCACACATGTTACACACACACACCAACACGCTCACCAACATGAACATGATCATGAACACGCCGTCACGCACCAATACACACGCACGCCCCACGCGCACAGACGCTATACACGCCACACATGCGGATTTACCAGGCACGGAGAGCCCTGCACGGAAAAGCTTTCCTAAAATGAAATTTGTAGAAGACTAATGAGACGCCGAACGATTGCGAAATACGCGAGGACTGCTCACTGTAGGGGTGTACGACGTACTTTGGGGAACGTCTACGTACTATAGGGAAATGCTACGTATTTCAGAGAAGCACTACGTTCTTTAGAGAAAAAAAGGTACGCACTTTAGGGGAGCATCGTATATTTTGGAAGAACGCAGTACGTGAGCGTAAAATTTAAGGAACTGCTATGTTTAAAGAAGGACTGCACACTTTATGAGAAGAGCTACATACTTTCCGGAAGGACTGTATACATTAGGGAAGAATTACTCTATTTTATGGGGTTTTTGAACTACGCCACTTTAGCCGGGAAAACTACGCCACATTTAAGCGAAAAATTATGAGATTGCTGGCCGAAAAAAGAAATATAAGATAGAAAGCAACAAGGAGTGCGAGAGAGCGAGGGCAAGAGAGAAAGAGAGAGAGAGAGAGATACGAGCCGGTTAGACTGAGAGACGAGAGCCCACGAGCGCTCGCTCGTGTGTGTGCATAGATAGTCGCCCTCCCGTTGGGCGGCTGTGCGATTGCCGCCTGCCTGTGTGTGTTTTACTGCTGCATAGCCCCTGTGTGTGTTTGTGTGTGTGTGCCGAGTCTAAATGCTGTGTGTTTTGCAATGTGCTCTAGTGTGTGTGTGAGCCAGAGAGCGAGAAAGCCGAGTCCGTGGAGCAGAGAGTGAGAATTCGAGCAGAGAGAGAGAGAGAGAGAAAGCACGCGAGAGAGGAAAGGACCGGAAGAATCAGTGAGAAGGGTTGGGGATACTGTGCACCCGTTGTTGGACAACTGTTGTCTTACCGGATTTGCTTGCCGTGTATTTTCCTAACCTTATTATTCCAGTTTACCAATGAGCCGGATAAGGCAACGAGTTCGGGCCATGTGGTGCATGCTGCAATTGACAATTGACAGAGCACACTGTGCACTTGGTATACGTCATTGTCTTTAATCGGCGGGATGTGGTATCAAACGTGGGAATTAATTATGTAATTATTATAATTATTATTATGAAGATAACTTAAACAGAGTGCAAGTAAACACTCCAATATAATTTGTCTCAGAAAATCTTCTCTGAGTCACGTATAGTAAATGTTAAATCGGGTTCGATAATTTTGGTGAACCTTGACTTGCAGTGTTCTCTGTGTGCGTTTTTGCAGCCAGGTCGATGAGGACAGAATATTCTAAAGAACAGAACCCTATAATCGCGTGTGAAACACAAATCTGCACGTCGCCCTCTTTATTTATGATCATTATAATAGACACACGACATATCGATTGCGTGAAGGACCCGTTCCCTTTTCTTCCCACAGTAAGGTTATAAACCCATCCACAGTATGGTATATATCCCACAGTATGGTATAAACCCATCTAGCAGTGCATGTCTACCACTTCCCCCCAATCGTTCACGCACTCTTATGTAGGCATTCATTGCAGATAAGTGTCGGGGTAAAGGAAACTGACCTCTGCCTCACTGCTGTCATTGTCGTCCAGTCATCAACTGCCCACTCGTATCTCTGACCATTGTCCACCGGTTTATCCGCCCTTTGTGAACTAGATGGCCCCTAAGGACTAACCGGGTGAGAAAAACCCGGACAATGTATGCCTTTCTCGTGCAGCTAGCTTGTTTTGCGTGCGCATATGGCCACGAGAATACACAACGGGTAGCAGCCATGCATCTCTCTCTCCCCCTCTCTCTCTCTCTCACACACACATATTCACACACGTACACACACATACACACACACACACACACACACACACACACACACACACACACACACACACACACACACACATACAGCCCACACACGCATGCACGCATGCACGCATACCCACACACATACGATATCTCTCTTTCTCTCTTCCTTCCCCTCTCTCTCTCTCTCTCACCCCGTCTCTCACCCTTTCTCTCGCTCTGCATGGGGCTGTCATCATGTGACAGTGATGGAGGGCCTGATGCCTCCTGCCACTCTCCTGGATCATCGGTAACTCTTTCCCGATGCCCGAGTAGTGAGTGTAGGCCTACAGACGAGGAGCGGGTTCCCATGGTCGTAAATCATGAATGCCAAATGACCGCTCGTCGTGTAACCCCCCCCCCTCCTCGCCGCCGCATCAGTCCCTAAGCGTCTGTGTGCGCACAGCGCGGATAACGTCGCTGTCATGTTGCAACACGTTCTACGTGATGCATACACGCGTGTGTACTCCTGAAGGTTTGCTGTTCTTCTAACGTATACTTCTAAATATCTCAAGCGAGTCGTCTTTTACTGGAAAATATCTCCATTCCCTGAAGCTCGCCGAACCGTTCGGGTAAAATTTGAAAGGCATAATAATGCACGCATAAAACCTATTTAAACGTACTGAAACTTATTTTCGCTGATCAATGGATCTGCCGGAAGAACACGAAAATTGTTCAGTGGTTCCGATAATTAACAAGCAAAAACTACAGACCTCCTAGTCTACCTACCTACAGTCTACCTAAGTCTGCACTATATTGATATTTTCTCACCGAATGAATTCCGATGCGGTTAAGAATACATGGAGAGTAGTTTCGTGCATGTTCTACTGACTGTTTTGGAAGGGGGTCATCATTCTGCCGTTAGTTTGACAGTGAATAATTGTAGGGTCATTACACTATCTGGCCTATGTCTATACGGGCCAAAACGAAAGCAACGCGTTGAGACGCCTTCCCCGTGACAAAGTTGAATATCCTTCTTCATCGCGCGCTAGTCCTAGAGCATAAATACAGAATTAATTAATTTAAAAAAAAGACGAATAAGGATCACTAACAGATTTCGTTATCAATAATTTAGCGGCTTCCTTGTCTATCGCTCTCGACGGACTACATGGGTGCTCTGCGTTAGTTACATTGACCTCGTGGCGTGACCTGTCAGAAGATGCGCTTAACTTCCGCCCAGTAACATGAGGCCGGGCGCATCTCAATTTGGCTCGCTCATTCTAAAGTATTAACGCGTGCGGCTCTCTCTCTCTCTCTCTCTCTCTCTCTCTCTCTCTCTCTCTCTCTCTCTCTCTCTCTCTCTCT
>NW_014577184.1:317812-324047 GCF_000485595.1 Priapulus caudatus | reverse complement strand
TCTCTCTCTCTCTCTCTCTCTCTCTCTCTCTCTCTCTCTCTCTCTCTCTCTCTCTGTTAATTTCCTTGGCGATCGACGCGGACCCACGGAGGAAACTGGCGGCTTTGTCTTGACAGGAGGGAAGCGATTCGGGGATTTGTGAATGGGGTACATTATGAGCAAGGAAGGGGGACAACAGGCGGCATTCCTGTGCCAGGTGCACACACGCGCGTAGTCCGCTGCGCAGGTGAAACTGTTGTGCGCCTGATAACTGCAGATAATGCGCTGCTACCGCTCACCGCCTTACCCGGTGGCAGCGGCGGCGGCGGCGTTCGTTTTTTCTTCGCCAAACGAGTTTTTGTGAATGAAACGTCCGGACGGTTGCGCGTCGGGGGTGGGGCAAGACCAGGGCCATCATCGCGGCCCGTGGCTCATACGCGTCGATCGAGGTGGATTTATGTGAATAGTTCCTGCGCACCGCTTCAAGGGTAGCGTGTAGACTAACCCCAGGGTCGCAAGTCGCAAGTCGTTGGAAACATGGTGGGGTTTCGGCTGTTGTCAGTCTAGGTAGCGTTTGTAATTGCATTTTCTTGCCCGCACAAAGAATTATGGGCTCTCAGTTGCGCCAGAAATGAGAGATTATTTTTACGGTGGAATTATAGCTGTGGATGTCATCGTTACTTACATGCCGCTAAGCACTGAAGTACCTGCGTGCGACCTCTCTCCTTCTCTCTCTCTCTCTCTCGCTCTCTCTCTCTCTCTTCCTCTATCGCGCTCGCTTTTTCACCCATTCTCCCTCACACGTGCTCTTTCTCCCTCTCTCTCTCTCGCTTCCTCTCTTTCCCTTGCTCGCTATTTCTGTTCCCCCCAACTTTTCTCGTTCTCTTTCGCTCTCTCTCTCTCTCTCTCTCTCTCTCTCTCGCGCTCTCCCGCTCCCCTTTCACTATCCCTCCTTTCGCGCTCCCCTTCTCATCCCCCTCTCTCTCTCAAGTACCGTAGCCATGAGCGCTCTCTCTATAATTCAGTTTTTGCGCTGCTCCGTACTTCAGGCGGCGGGAAATTATTTACCGTAATAAATAAATCTTTGCGCTCCTAATTTAACCGATTATCGCTGTTGGCGGATGCGCTTACAAGGCAAACAAGCGCGCGATACGTGGGCGCTGTCTGAATCTGCCGATACCACGCTAAGACTGCGGATTTTGTGACTAAAATAATGTAGGCACGGGTGCGAGCGACGCGAGATGCATGCGTGGGTCTCATCCACACTAACGCAGAGATGCTAAGGGGGTGGTATGTGTTGATAGAAGCGCGGGGGATGTTATTCTAGACCGTATATTGAATACATCGACTATACGTGCCAACATGAGCGAGTGAAAACACGTTTGTTTTCATTCGCTACTGGTACCGTAAATAGCTATGCATTATTGGTTGCATCATTATTTATCTATAGTAATAAATACCGAGAGCTCATAAATATGAGTTAATTCTTGACGAGACCATTCATGATATCAAGAGCTAATAAATACCGGTGTTTATTATGTGTTATTTAGGTGTTTATTAGCTCTTGATGATATATCTATGCGCAATCCATCTATATACGTCTATAATAGAGACATTAATGATGTCGTACTGATGTGGAGAGGGAGGTAGCTGAGTCGGAAAGGCTTACTGTCGCAAGCTGACTTCGACCGACGTTGTCTTTCTACGTAGCAGAATCAGACACACACGTGAAATGACGCATCGACTTCATTGTGACTTTTCCTCTCCTCCGATTATTCACAGCCAGAGAGAATGCGGACAATGAGAAACGCGTCTGTGCGTGTCCTTTGGTATTTCTGTTCGCATCATCATACTGTCGTGATCATTATTACGGTCGGAAATTAAGGAAGCCGAGAAAGGCTCATTTCAAATTCGAAATGCGAATTTCTAACGATAACGATAACGATAACGATTCGTTATGCATAGCTAACGAAAGAAATCCGTAATTAAATTGGTCAGCCGATGAGTTAAAAATAACACAATCTGATTGCTTACAATAGTTCCTTAAATGTCGAATGTCGCAATGAGCTCTCTGAACTTCCCGTAGAAACACAAGAAGTACTCTCTTCCCGCCGCACTGCTCTCCTGTAGCTATCCTGCCTGTTACCCATTCCATCCTCAACGCTAACCGCAAGACTGCATGTGAAGCGTGCAGGGGGCACGTGCTACAAAGTTTCAGTGCTTTCTGGAGAAGAAGACGAAGACTGTAAAAACTACTATACATGCACCAGCTGCAGCAGAAATCTCCGCGTTGGGTATACACGTATCTGGCGTTCTCAGTATACGCAAATATTCCCCCATGCTGCTGCTATCGATGACGGGTTAGTCGATATTTCTACCAGCGGGCTGGTGGATGCCCATCCGCTGGCAGTTTGATGCACGAGACCCGTAAAAACCCCGTATCAATCCCGTTGAAATCAAATATGCACTTACACATTCAACAAACCTTAAAGTGATTACGTCACCGTAAATAGTAAAAATAAAAATATATATTTCCACTTTTTCACAATATGTAAGTAATTCTGTCCCTATGGCAAAACCTTCGTCTAGCAGTCTTGTTAGAATCACTGAGGCTCCAAGCGCCTTTGCCGCACTGTCGGCGTCAAGTCAGGATACCGACGACAGTTTCCTGTTGACGGCTGTGACATATCGGAGCAGGACAAGCCCAGATATGTCATTGAAATCCCCAATAATAGCAGGCTCACGTTTGCCCGGTGATGACGAAATAGTAGGTTATGAGGAGGCATTCACCTGAAATGTGAGCACTCGCCAGCCACAAGCGCCGTGGTTCGGAAACAATAAACCACTTATAGCACGGGATATTTCGCCAAAATAAACGACCTTTTGTTCTCATAATTATAATTATACCCATTCGAATTTTCAGCGAAAAAAACTTTTTGCGAGAATAGCGAGAGCCGACGTGTGATTTGATGGGTCGTTCTAATGAGAAACATCTGTATTGCATAGAGGCCGTACAGTCGTGAACGATGGATTGGGTTGATTCTGTCAACGTCGCCATTTTAAATCTTCTACGCTTCGACGTCGGCGTGTTTAATTTCGTGACGGCGGCGGCAATCCGACGACAGCAGCTGACAAGGAGATTTACGTTTCGTCTGCTGAAACACAACCAGCTGATTGATCGGGCGATTCACCTGAGCAGATGTGAACTGCAGCGACTGCAGTGTATATGCTCTGTTCTTCGACCCCCTCCTACGGTACGGTCGGTTCGCCACCCTTCCTCATTGCAGCAATTTTCTGCTACGAGCGGCGCTTACCTGCGCATTAGACTCGGCGCAGATATAGGGGGTAAAGAGGAGTGGGGTGTAGGAGTGGGGAAGGGCAATGGTACAGCCGGGAGAAACCTTGCTGTTTGGTCAGCAACCCTGAGAACTAGCGGCGGTGGCCGAGCAACGTGTTTGTTGTAGTAGCGCTAAGCTGTAGCAGAATTCGCCAGCTACTGCCGTTTGACACCGACGTGCCAATGCCCAGTCAGTACGAATGCTAGACAGATGATAACCAGCAGGCCTCGCTGAAAGTTTCTGCTAGCGGTTACCGTGGGAAGGTCGCGAAGTGTCGGCAAATATCTGTATGTAAGCGTCCAGCGAGGAAAATTCCGAAGTTGACCTTAACAGACCGGTGTTCGTTACATAAACATGGTTTGGATGTATAGCTACCACTGATCGAAGGCAACCATCAAAGTGTCCTTTATAGACAGGTTGAACAGTCCGCTAACACAGGTTTGAGTGTATACGGACACCAATGATATCGGTCAAGAAACCCTGAGTGGACCGGCCCCTGTGGATTCCCCTGTCGAACAGAGCGGATTCGTGTATTTAGCTCCTAAAATGAGCCTAACTGGGTGTCAAATCGCCAGTTCCCACTTAGCTGACAGAGACCGTGAACACACCGTGATGAAATGACGGCGAAATTCGAGCTGGTATCGGCGGTGGTTATACGAAAATGGCGTGCTGCGGATATCCGCGAGTGTCCAATCTCGTTTCCTCTCTTCCGTTCTCTTTAGTAGTCTCGCCTATCGATACAATCATCAATTTCCCCACTACTAAGTGTAGTACTAATGTTGCCCCTCTGGCGTTCATTGTGACTTTACTGTTTTACAAAATAATACACTGCACTACCGCACGGGAGAGATCTTTATACCATGTACTCCTGATATTATTAACACTATACTACAATTTCCCCCACTACAGAGTGTAGTACTAATGTGGCTCCTGGCATGACTTTACTGCTTTACAATACACTACGCTACCGCATGGGAGATCATGTCTATATTAGGTACTCGTGATATTATCAAGAGTCCATAAAAGACAATGTTATATTATGGACTCTTGATATTATCAGGAGTGAATAATGATAGATCTATTATAATAGTAAATTAAGTATCTAATTATAATAATAAATCTATTATTATTCACTCCTAATATTATTTAATCTATTATTATTCACTCCTAATATTATTAACACACGCTTTTACAATACTAGCTTCTCACGCTACCCGCTGCTGTGAATGTGATGTTCCACTTTATGCATTGATATATAGAGTACATCTGTCTTTAGTGTATAACAGCTAGTAGTATGGTAGGCGTGTGAGCTTTTGAAAGGAAAGCAAGTTGACGTGCGGTTAGTTACACGAGCCTAGCGTCGGCGATGTTTGTAAATTTACGATCATCTTTTGATACTGGCCCTGTTCTCGAGATCGCGAGTGTGTGTACGCGGAAGCAGCACCGCACAGCACCGCGCGACGCATCTGTAACGGGAGCCGCTTCGAAAGAAAAACAAAACATGATCGTACATGAAAAAAAGAAAGAAAAAAGAAAACAAGAGTACATTTACAATGATTACTGTCACGAGCCTTGTGTCAGTCGCCGTGAATCATCTCGTTTTCGTAAACAAGAGCAAGCAGACAAGGCTCCGTAGCTGTAGCACATGTAATGACAGGGGGAGGGGGAACGACTCGCTGCTCAGTGAATGCAGCGGACAGGGAGAGTGACCACCTGCATGCTGGCACGCTCAGCCTCCCGCTCGCTCGCCTCATCTGCATAACCCGTGTTCGCGTGATCTGACGACTATGCGAGTGGAATGAAATCGTTCACTGGGATTTTCCGTGCTTATAGCGCGCACGCACGCGCGAACGCGCGAACGCACGCACGCACGCACGCAGTCGCTGCGGTATATATATATTCTGTCTCTTGTTTAGGCGCCTAGAGCATGCATGCATGCGGCCTGCGGCAGGCGCTAGACGGATGAAGGTTGATGTTTGCGTGGAGCAGAGTCATAGAGGCTACTAGCTCTACCGGTGTAGCTCCTATGCTCCGGGTGATGCTCCATTAGGAACGCTCCCGCTACAGGGGAAAGGGACAATACATTGGTATAGAGCTACGAGACAGTGTAGCTCGAGAGCATCGGTGATTTGATGCCACCCTCTCGATCTGTTACTCGAAATTTAGTAAATATAAGTTGCGATTTACATTAAACCTTCTATGGAAGGATCACTCAAGGAGAATCCCCCCCCCCGGGGGGGCCCCAAAAGTGTCCCGTATAGATAGATGTCCGTTTAACAGTGGCGGTATCACTGCTTAACTGTCACTTACGGGAAGAGCCAGAAGTTTCCTTTATAGATAAATATCGGTTTTACAGAGATGTCAGTCTGTCTGTTAACACGTCCTGTTTGCCTGTGCAGACGTAGTGTATGAGTAACGCGATATATAGCAGTGTTTCACTACAGATGCCGCTGCGGCGTTAGGGATTGTAAAGCATTATTCACACATGTGCCAGTCATTCTTGTGGTTAAGCAGTGACCACAATACCCTGCAATTCTGCAAAGTTACGAGAGGGTCTAGGATCTCGTAACGTTAAGAGGATATTTGCTAGGAGTTTTCATTCTCGTAAATTTACGGTATTTCTGTCAACGGTCTACGAGTCAAACTTAATGTTAATGAAGAACACAAACTTGAACATTCCATTGGGTGACCCTTACGCACATGTTTGATAGGAATTCGATGTTCATTCGTGATTATACTGATTAACAAGTCTTATGCGCGGGTATCAAGATAGATAGATAGAGAGAGAAAGAGAGAGAGAGAAAGGGGGCGAGAGCACGCGCGAAAGAGAGAGTGAGAGAGAGAGAGAGAGAGAGAGAGAGGGAGGGGCGAGAGCACGCGCGAAAGAGAGAGAGAGAGAGCGCGCGAGAAAGCGAGAG
>NW_014577184.1:315698-317356 GCF_000485595.1 Priapulus caudatus | reverse complement strand
CTATAGCGTCTTACAGACCACACTATAGCGTCTTACAGACCACACTATAGCGTCTTACAGACCACACTATAGCGTCTTACAGACCACACTATAGCTGCTGCTCGTCACTGCTGTAAAAGCGCGCCCGGATATTGATTGTGTACGCTATGCTCGCGCGCGCGTTCCCTGAAGTTTTGCTCTCGCCATCTCATTTGCCTGCTGTTACGTTATTTACGCGATGCGGGGTTCTTGATGGGATTTGGGGCGGTGCATGTGTCACGACGCTAGGACGATTGTGAGCGTACGTACAACAAATATCTGCTCAGTTTCCAAATTGCCAGGGAAGGGTAATTGCGTGCGTAAATGCAAGAGAGAGAGAGAGAGAGAGAGAGAGAGAGAGAGAGAGAGATTTCCGTGCATTTTGTGCTCGCATCTGTACGTGTTTCTCGGTCCGTGCTGCGTTGCTTTACGACGCCACACAGCCGCCATTCCGTAGTAGTTCGCCTTGCCACAGTGTGCCGTGTTGCAACAAGGGATTAAGGGACAGGATTAGTAGCTAATGTTAGGCTACACATTGTGTGCCGTACTGGCTCGTGGCTGCAAAATATACAGCTATTAGCGAGTGCTACGCTCGGCGAATTTCAACTCCGTCTGTTGGTAGTAGCCGAGGTCAGCCGAGTGGAATTGTCACGTATCACGAACACTGCGTTGTAGAGAAGGGCCAGCCTGTTCTGCTAGCATCTATGATAAATACGACATACGCATATACGCTCTCCTATGACACTATTTGTTATAGGAAGATTCTTCCTATGACAAATATGCTTGTTAGTGTTGTGCGCATCATAGGAGTTTAGGAGCGCTATTATGACCGCAAGCAGTGAATTTCAGCTGTAAAGCGGAACTAAGTTGACTCGCCAATATTTGTCATAGGAAGAATCTTCCTATGACAAAATAATGTAGTGTCATATGAGAGCGTATATGTGTATGTCGTATTTGTAATAGATGCAAGCAGACCATGTTGGAAGGGCGCATGCGAGACACATTAAACGTTGTACGCCGATCTTTTGCTCGTCGTTTTTTTTTTATAAAGCACTCGCTTTATTTGACTTGCTTGACTCAACTTTGAACACGCGCGTAAATGTTGAATGGCGAGAGAAAGAGAAAGAGAGGGAGAGAGAGCGAGAGAGCGCGCGCGCGCGAGAGAGAGAGAAAGAGAGAGAGGGAGAAAGCGATCGTTCACACGAGCATTTTTGAGAGACGGTCGGGGAATAGGCTGCAATTCTCGTTCTAGACGCTACACACGCACTAATAACGGTTATCAAGCGGCAAAGGGAAATCGGAGACGGCAGTGCGACGGCGCGCAGACCGCGTGTTCAAAGGGCAGTCTGACGAACTGTTCGCACTACAGCCGCCATTTGTGAATCAGTGAAGCGAGAGAGGGCAGCAGGTGCAGCTACACGCACGCGGCACGGGGATGACTGCATGCATGGTAACGCCCGCACCATGAACCGTACACGTTAGACGGAGAGCGACACAGAGAGAGACAGAGATAGAGAGACAGACAGAGAAAGAGAGAGAGAGAGAGAGAGGAAGAGAGAAGAAAGAGAGAGAGAAGAAGAGGGAGAGAGGAGAAGAGAGAGGAGGAGAGAGAGAGAGGAGAAGAGAGAGAGAGAGAGAGA
>NW_014577184.1:310270-315179 GCF_000485595.1 Priapulus caudatus | reverse complement strand
GTGTGTGTGTGTGTGTGTGTGTGTGTGTGTGTGTGTGTGTGTGTGTGTGTGTGCGCGTGCGTGCGTGCGTGCGTGCGTGCACGTGTGGCGTGCAGCGGGTCGACTCGGACCGCTGTCTGGCGCCGTGATGCATTGATTGTCGCGCATATGCGTTAAGATCGCGGGGCATTTCTTGCTCCACTGAACCAGAGCTGACCGTTAGCACGACGTTTATCTCGCGACGGATCTCGATGCCGTGGCACATCGCGCTCTTCAGGGACACTCCCTGAGATGGGGGCGCGTTAGTGCTAGAAGATTGTGCTAGCGAGCTGGTGCTAGAGAGCTAGTGCTAGAGGGTGCGCTAGTGCTAGAGGGTGCGTTAGTGCTAGAGGGTGCGTTAGTGCTAAAGAGCTAGTGCTAGAGGGTGCGCTAGTTAGAGCTAGTGCTAGAGGGTGCGCTAGTGCTAGAGGGTGCGTTAGTGCTAGAGGGTGCGTTAGTGCTAAAGAGCTAGTGCTAGAGGGTGCGCTAGTGCTAGAGAGCTAGTGCTAGAGGGTGCGTTAGTGCTAGAGAGCTAGTGCTAGAGGGTGCGTTAGTGCTAGAGGGCGCGTTAGTACTAGAGAGCTAGTGCTAGAGGGTGCGTTAGTACTAGAGGGTGCGCTAGTACTAGAGGGTGCGCTAGTGCTAGAGGGTGCGCTAGTGCTAGAGGGTGCGTTATAGTACTAGAGGGTGCGCTAGTGCTATAGTGCTAAGAAGGCGTTACTGCCAGAAGATGATCTTCGCGGGTTATGCCAAATCTCATTTCTACATTAAATCTCATAATCTTTTTTTCGTCTAGCAGTAAAGTTTTCGATTTTCTCGCTGAAATGATTTGATTTAATTACGCGAGCAATCCGAAAAAGTAAGAGGTTTAAAAATCCGTATAAAAAATCGATGCCAAGCAGAGTTCACGGTCGGGAATTATTGCGTTGGTCAAGCTAACGTTAATATCTAGAAAAGCAATCACGCATCAAATCACGTCAGTCAAAAATCACGACTGACAGTGAAGAACGAAAATGTAACATATGAGGTCATTTCACGCCTCACGATATATCCCGTCATTGCGCCCTCCTTGCAGGCGCGGCGAGATGTAAGCGTAAAAACCGACTGCTACTTGCCGAAATGCTGCTATAGCATTTAATGACGTTTGGCACGCCGTGTTTTAACACGGTGGGAATTGTTTGTTATGGTTAAGTGCGACTGCTTTCATTTGCCGCTTATGACGGCAGTACGGCACAAACGTACCTATAAGGCTCTGTAGTGCGCACACGTGTCCGGCTTAAATATAGCAAAATCTGCATGTCCCCCAAAACGACCCTTATAAACCGTTCTATAGAGGTTGTATAACTACCACTAGAGGAAAACGTTGGAAGTGTCCTTTATAGACAGGTGTCCGTTCTGTAGAGGTGACCGCTAACACAGGATTCACTGTACTTAGGTTTAAAGTAGACTTTGCGCGTTTGTTGTTGAATGACTGACTGCTAAAGGAACTGTTGTGATTAATTTAGAATTACAAGATGTATATACGATTATAATTATGATTATTAGATGTATATCGATGTCGCTATAGATGATAAATAAATAAATAAATAAATGAATATATATATATATATATTAAATAACGTAGCTCTACAAAAAATAGTCAAACTAATATTGTCGTTTCTTTTTTTCATGTGCTGCTACACCAACGGCTTCCGCATATATAGCAGGTATGTAATATTACACTCTGTCGCCTGTGTCTATAGTCCAGTATATCGAACATCAGACAGAGACTTAATCAAGAGCTGATGATACCAGATATTATCAGCTCCTGATGTAATTAATTCTCATACAGTATATCCGCATAATAATATCCGTAAGTTATTAGTAGTTGGTATATTTCTACGTAAGATTATCTACAGAAATGTGGCAAACGGCAATTGCTCGCATGCATGTCAACGATGATCAGTAGTAAATAATCGCAATTTGTAATTGTCACAATGTCACAATAATAATCACAATTTGTGATTAATTTACTCCTGATATGATATATGACTACAGATATATATTTTGGCAATTTCTATATTTCCAGATATATAGGCATTAGTACCAACCATTGACATTTGTTATTGTCGGCATAACTTATCATTGCGACACATCGGCCATGCTCGGTGTATAGTCTGGTAATCGACCTATCAGCCTTGGCGTGATTGGCAGACAGCTCCACGAATCACTGCTGTGAGATGACGTTCTAGAAACAATGTTTAGCAACGAAGTGCCGCAAAGTCGACGATTTGGCGTGCACGCGTAAAATACACATACAAACTAGATGAGCTTAACCGACGATGGGCAATATTTCATAAGGGCGTGATTATCTCGCTGATGCAGATAGCGAAATGCTATTTTGGATCCCTGTGCGTCCAGGCATCACAGAACCACGGGTACAATACACGGGACTCTACACTGTTGAGATAGAAAGAAGAATGCAACATTTTTATCAGCTAGTAGTCCGCGTGCAACTTGCTTACGCATTGATGGAGTTATGTAATTAATAATTACGTTAATTACACTCGTGAGCACAGGCGTCACTGCCGCTGTCATCACTGCGGCACGTCATCGCAATATTTAACTCTTAAGCACCAATTAACAATTAACTTTACTTGAGTGACGATAATTATTATCTCGACCGCGAAATTAAGCGATGTAATCTTGTTTCGCGGAGAGTACGCCGTCGCTAGGTGCCGCTGTAACCGTGAAGGAGGTCAGTCCTCAAACTGCTCTCGTCGTGTGACTGCAACTTATAGCGATCGTAGATATTCTATCGTCAGCAGTAAGATCATAATGGCTATCCCTTATTGCTATTAGGGGTTATATGCTTGTGTTACTATCTTATATATATATATACTCGTGATAGCCGCGTAGGAAATCATCGGAAGTAAATAATAATGGCGTGAGACACGACTATTATTCACTGCTGATATCGCGTCTGCGTTTTCATTCGCCTCTTTTATTAATGCTCGGTTTAATTACCTTATCTATGGCTGCACGTGCGCTCTCATGCTCAGCCATCCTCTCTCTGTCCGCACACAGTTCGCTGACGTCTCCCGCGCAGGAAATGAAACCTGATATCCTATCTCTTCCTTTCGCGTTTCAAACACCTCTTTCCTTTCGCTGCTCCGTCAGTCTGTGACTCATCACATTCCAGCGCCGGGATGCAGAGCCGGGGGGAGGGGGAGGGGGAGGTGGTGATGCTGCTGGCAATATTAGCATTGGGAAATCAAACGTCGTGCAGATGAATAGCGCCATTGTTGATTTAGTAAAATTGCGTTAGCTAATTTGCATGAGAGATTATAGCGAAGCGGATGCAATAGCCAGCTCGCGCACAAATACGCAATGCGCTACAGACTCAACTCACGAGCACAACGCACGAGGGTGTATATAGGGGCCAGTGAGAATTATAGTGCGCTCAGCAGTACATGCATGGTAAGAGAAATTGCAGTGGTAATTGCACGAGCGTAAAAACTTATAGCTACAAAATATAATCCTAAAAACTGAAGGCCGGGCAATATTAAATAAGTTAATATAAATAAATAACTGATCTGATAAACTATAAATGAAACTAACGAAGCTGAAGGTTTAAGCGCGAACTATACGCGTCTATATGTAGCCTGCCATTTCGAATCTCCCCCTCCTCCTCCTTTCCTCATGCGATTTCCCGACGTGGAAAAGACTCACTCCGATTGCTATAGTCGCCGGACTTTATTGAATTTAAACGCACTCATGCGGAAACGAGCTGAAATTAGATGTTGAAAAGCTTCAAAGAAACTAAAAACGCCGGCAGGTAGCGCGCGCGAAAATCCCGCAGTGCCGCGCTGTCCGCCGTGACGTCAACAGCGTCTGATTGAGGCAACCCATCAATTCAATTTTGCTGCATAGAATTTTATTCTAAATTCAATTTATTTACTCCATATAACTGGTTAAATTCCTCCGTCACTGAGCAGTAGCCCCTTAGCAACCGCGGCAACCTCTAGACCCTCAGTGCGGGTGTTCTGGCCGCAATGTCCTCCCTGCTAGCTCATGAATAGGGCGATGACTCTACGGTGCCCCAACACCCGCACGTGTTCATCGTCATCGTAATGATCATCGTCATCATGGCTGTCATCATCATCATCATGGCCGTCATCATCATCATCATCATCATCATCATCATCATCATCATCATCATCACCATAATCGTCATCATCAGCAGCAGCAGCGAGAGCCGGGAACCTACAGTTGCGGTGACTAATCGCGTACGTGTTCCCATGCTCTCTCCGCGCTCAGCTGCCATTAATCTTTGCGATCACAAAATTACATTTTGCATATTTTTCTATTGTCGTGAGGTCGGCGGGCCGCCACGGCTCGGGCTCGCGGTGCAAACAACGACAGCTGCTGGAGATATACGTTGTCCCCGCTGCGCCGTTGTCCGCGACGGGACTTACCCCGGTCCATGTCCCCGTGTGCGGAGCTTTGTGCTTCTGCATGCCTTGTGGTAACGCACACGTGTGTCACAGCTCGCACATAAATGCACACGCATACGCACGCACGCATACACGCGCGCGCGCACACACATATATATGCACACACGCGTATACACTCACACGCACACACACACACACATGCGCTCACACACACACAAACACACACACACACACACACACACACACACACACACACGCGCGCGCGCGCGCGTACACTTGCGCGCATACTCAGGCACGGACGCGTATTCACACACACGCACATATACACGCACGGACACACACGAAGGTGACAGTGATACACGCGCGGTGACACACACACAGACACACCCACACACACGCACGCACACAGACACACCCACACACACGCACGCGCACGCACACACGCGCACACCCAC
>NW_014577184.1:301407-304548 GCF_000485595.1 Priapulus caudatus | reverse complement strand
TCATCTTTTATATAAAATATAAATATATAATATAGTACGATATGTTGAGTTGGCACACGGGGGTTTAGTCAGCAGGTAGCTGACAGCAAGCCATCAGGAGTTAATAAAGACAATTTGTCTTTATTAACTCCTGATATTATATATATAGGCCTATAGTAGAAAAGTTATTAGGTTTCACGATATTCAGTTATAGTTTAAAAAAGAAGAAGAAGAATCTGACATTTAGTTTTACACAAGCGCTTTCATCTTTTATATAAAATATAAATATATAATATAGTACGATATGTTGAGTTGGCACACGGGGGTTTAGTCAGCAGGTAGCTGACAGCAAGCCATCTGCCTCGGCACATTGCTTATCCTATCTCGTCAACGCGAGCAGAATGATTCTGACAGATAGTCCGTTGTTGGTGGGAACCTGTCGCGTGTTTGCGCTCGTGTTCATCTCTTTTAATGTTGGCCGTAGTCGGCACGCGAAGGCACCATGCATGCACACTTGATTTATAGCGTCGACAGCGTGGAAATACACTCGACGGAAAATGGGCGAGGTAGCAAAAAAATAGCGCGAGTGCGTATTGTCATAATACGGCGGGAAATTAGAGAGAAGGGCCCGGTGGCAATTCCGGCATGTACTTAGCTACAGTGGGGGTTGGCAGAGATGTATCGGTTCACTTCTTTGTTCGCTCTGCTGCTTATTTGGGGTGTTTACGAGTAATTCCTATCTGAGTTCCAGGTGAGGCCGCGCTATAAATACGCACCTTTTTCCCGTGTCGCTGGGATGGAACCCTCGTACAAAAGGGAAAAACACACCTGTTTTCCTCCAACGTATTTTCACTGCCATTCCTTCTCCCAACGCATGTTTGTCAATAGCGACAATAGACGAGGACAGTGCGAGTTTTTGAGCGAAAACGTAACTTACTGTATATTACATACGTGTTTGATCGTGTCGAACCAATTCTCGAGGTGGCTCATCTCTATCACATCGTCAAATTTTAAATCGAAATAGGTTCAGTTAAAAATTTTCATATTAGTGTTAAAATGTTCAAAATAGTTTATAATAGTGCAAATTTCAAAACATTCAAAGTAGTGTGAAACGATCAAATTGGTGTAAAATTTAAGAATAATGAAACATGTATGTTTGTTGAAACAACTATACGTGTTTGTGCTTGCCCTGTGTCCTTCCACTGAGCTTGAGCAACGTAGAATCCGTAGTAAATATAATTGCTCATGCACGTCTCCATTGTGATTTAGTTCGGAAAGAACGATTACAGAATAAGCTAGTTAAATGTTTATGCTGACGTTTGGGTAAATGTTATCGAGTAAGGCATGCTATAGATCGAGCGGTAGACTCGATGCATCAGGCTAGTGAATGTGAACTACTTTCCCTTGTTTTCACGCGTCATACTCTCTAGTCATTTACTTCTGATACAAGCTCTCTGAGCTTGTACCAGTAACAGTTACTTCTGGTGCACACTCTAGCATAGCCGCTCAGGTCGGTGACTATACTGCCACCTATTATCACCAATTACGATGGGCAGCCATAAAGCTCTGCACGATCGGACAGCCATTCAATAGGACCGTGCTTACGACAGCTGGCGGAGCATGGGTTTATGACACTGCATGCTCACCTACAGTCCATCCCACCAGCTCTCTAGCGGAGGTGTAAAACTAGCTAAATGCACCACTCACCTGTAATGAGTGTTACGCGACATTAGCGGCGACAGGTGGACACAGGTGGCCCCGCCAGTGCCGTGTCTACCTGGCGCACCCAGCTCTACCTGCGCACGTACTGTTCTTCGTTTCGAAACAAGAGTGAAATTTCACACAGATAGGACCACAGCGCATCGTATAATAACAGTGGGTGGGCTCATTATATAACGTATATAGCGTGAGGCGTGAAGATTAAAGTGTGTAAAATCACAACATTTTACCGTCAGTTTGGATTTTTTTGCTTATCGCGACATGAGATTCCCTCGACTTTTACGTTAGCGTTGAAAGCCCACCCATACCCCAATTCTTTACGGTTGTCTTGACCCTGTTTTTATGCTGATTCTTGGGCCTTTTGGTCTTAATATTGATTTACTATTTCTTTTAACTATAGATTTATGTTAGAAGTGAAATTGCGCAAATTGGATATATATGGAGTAATGAAAAAGTCTCAATAATTCCCGTGAACTTGTATTTTAGATACCCCAACAGGCTCTTAGCACCACTGTACCGTGCGCCATGTCCTGGCCGGATAGATTACCTTGCACTAGTAGAGTAGGTTAAATTTATTATAATGAAATGTAAAGCAACGGATAAAATGCGATTTTGTAACATTTATTTGCCATGCGCGGTGGAAAGCTGTAATTAAACGGTTCACTTCCGGTCTAGTTTACATTGCATCTATGGGAATTTATTATAATAATACACAACCGCAAAATTAACTCATTATTATAAGTTGGTGATAGAGAGATAATACCAGTAATAGTGAAAATGCCCATTTTAAACATGACCTTATCGGAGTAGTCACTACATGTGTGGAATATGTTAGCGTGACGAATGTTTTTCAACATGGTGGTGAGCGCAGGTGCAATAAAATTGTCGCCCGCATGGTTACCTGATGTATTTGACCTGGCAGCGTTTTCAGTGGCCCGTGGTAATGCTATGCTCTTACTGATAATAAGCGAATTATTTGAAAATTGGTGTTGATACCGACCGTATGGGAGTAGGTGTGTTGCTACTGTTCTCTTGTTTATAATGATGGCGCAGCGGATGATGCCAACAGAGAGAAATTAAATTGGATGCAAATATACCCTCGATTCGGCAATAATTTGATTATTTTGCAATAAGTAAAACTTGCGAAACCATTAGCCATTATATATTGAAACAGCTTCGCGCATTTTATCTTACCATTACTGCACAGAGAATTCGATAAAAGATAACGGCTGAACGTTGGAATAGCAATATCGCTTCCCCACATATTCACGAGGGAAGAATTAACAGCATGTAGAATTTATACGTGCATTGCAGCATAGGGTAGGGTTGGTTTTGGAACACACTGTACTGCCTCTACTGAAAATGAAGGTTTTGAGTGTGTGTGTGTGAGTGTGTGTGTGTGTGTGTGTGTGTGTGTGTGTGTGTGTGTGTGTGTGTGTGTGT